>NC_058088.1:196465825-196515088 GCF_014858855.1 Bufo gargarizans
TGCTCTTACATATGGACCGCTATGTGTAAATAGACCCGTTAAAGGGGCCCTGCTCTTACATATGGACCGCTATGTGTAAACAGACCCATAAAGGGGCCCTGCTCTTACATATGGACCGCTATGTGTAAACAGACCCTTAAAGGAGCCCTGCTCTTACATATGGACCGCTATGTGTAAACAGACCCTTAAAGGGGCCCTGCTTTCACATATGGACCGCTATGTGTAAACAGACCCTTGAAGGGGCCCTGCTCTTACATATGGACCGCTATGTGTAAACAGACCCTTAAAGGAGCCCTGCTCTCACATATGGACCGCTATGTGTAAACAGACCCTTGAAGGGGCCCTGCTCTTACATATGGACCGCTATGTGTAAACAGACCCTTAAAGGATCCCTGCTCTTACATATGGACCGCTATGTGTAAACAGACCCTTAAAGGGGCCCTGCTCTTACATATGGACCGCTATGTGTAAACAGACCCTTAAGGAGCCCTGCTCTCACATATGGACCGCTATGTGTAAACAGACCCTTGAAGGGGCCCTGCTCTTACATATGGACCGCTATGTGTAAACAGACCCTTAAAGGAGCCCTGCTCTTACATATGGACCGCTATGTGTAAACAGGACCCTTAAAGGGGCCCTGCTCTACATATGGACCGCTATGTGTAAACAGACCCTTAAAGGAGCCCTGCTCTCACATATGGACCGCTATGTGTAAACAGACCCTTGAAGGGCCCTGCTCTTACATATGGGACCGCTATGTGTAAACAGACCCTTAAAGGAGCCCTGCTCTTACATATGGACCGCTATGTGTAAACAGACCCTTAAAGGAGCCCTGCTCTCACATATGGACCGCTATGTGTAAACAGACCCTTGAAGGGGCCCTGCTCTTACATATGGACCGCTATGTGTAAACAGACCCTTAAAGGAGCCCTGCTCTTACATATGGACCGCTATGTGTAAATAGACCCGTAAAGGGGCCCTGCTCTTACATATGGACCGCTATGTGTAAACAGACCCTTAAAGGGGCCCTGCTCTTACATATGGACCGCTATGTGTAAACAGACCCTTAAAGGGGCCCTGCTCTTACATATGGACCGCTATGTGTAAACAGACCCTTGAAAGGGGCCCTGCTCTTACATATGGACCGCTATGTGTAAATAGACCCTATAAGGAGCCCTGCTCTTACATATGGACCGCTATGTGTAAACAGACCCTATAAGGGGCCCTGCTCTTACATATGGACCGCTATGTGTAAACAGACCCTTAAAGGAGCCCTGCTCTTACATATGGACCGCTATGTGTAAACAGACCCTTAAAGGAGCCTGCTCTCACATATGGACCGCTATGTGTAAATAGACCCTTTAAAGGAGCCCTGCTCTTACATATGGACCGCTATGTGTAAACAGACCCTTAAAGGGGCCCTGCTCTTACATATGGACCGCTATGTGTAAACAGACCCTTAAAGGAGCCCTGCTCTTACATATGGATCGCTATGTGTAAACAGACCCTTAAAGGGGCCCTGCTCTTACATATGGACCGCTATGTGTAAACAGACCCTTAAAGGAGCCCTGCTCTTACATATGGACCGCTATGTGTAAACAGACCCTTAAAGGGGCCTGCTCTACATATGGACCGCTATGTGTAAACAGACCCTTAAAGGAGCCCTGCTCTTACATATGGACCGCTATGTGTAAATAGACCCGTAAAGGGGCCCTGCTCTTACATATGGACCGCTATGTGTAAACAGACCCTTAAAGGAGCCCTGCTCTTACATATGGACCGCTATGTGTAAACAGACCCTTAAAGGAGCCCTGCTCTTACATATGGACCGCTATGTGTAAACAGACCCTTAAAGGGGCCCTGCTCTTACATATGGACCGCTATGTGTAAACAGACCCTTAAAGGAGCCCTGCACTTATTTACAGACCGCGTCATGTGAATAGACTCTTAAAGGGCCCTTCTTTTACATATGGACCGCTATGTGTAAATAGATTGTTAAAGGGGCCCTGCTCTTACATATGGACCTCTGTGTAAATAGACCCTTAAAGGAGCCCTGCTCTTACATATGGACCGCTACTTGTAAATAGACCCTTAAAGGAGCCCTGCTCTTACATATGGACCGCCACTTGTAAATAGACCCTTAAAGGAGCCCTGCTCTTACATATGGACCGCCACTTGTAAATAGACTCTTAAAGGAGCCCTGCTCTTACATATGGACCGCTACTTGTAAATAGACCCTTAAAGGAGCCCTGCTCTTACATATGGACCAGATATTTCCTTCCCGTGTTGGACGTACCCGAGGACATGTCCACACTGCAGATTTTGGGGTTCATTCTGCACCGAAATCCGCCTCCCATTGTTTTCAATGAGAAATCTTTTGTTGCGGAATTTTCTGCTGGAAACTGCACAATGACGGAATGTCCACGTCAGCTGTCCGAGAGACTCCTCCGATTTCTGCTACGGTGGAAGCAACGTGTGGCTCTTCAGCTGTTGTTAAACTACAACTCCCAGCATCCTGTGACCATCGTCAAGTTTACCTCAGGATGTCTTCATGCGTCCAGCGATTCGTGTACCTCACTGGCTCCGTATCGTCTGCTCCAGTCATGTCACCGTCAAGGGGACATTTCCACACATCTCACATGCTGTTTACCGGAGAAGTGTCGTGTTAAATGGCAGAAGACGTGTGTTGCCGCGTCTCAGGCTTGTCTAGTCAGGGCGCCGTGTGGGAACCTTCAGCGCCCCCCAGATGAGGTTTGTAAAATCGGATGTACTATGGAAGAGATCAGTGGGCGATCGCTGCTCCCTCCGTTGTGCGCCCTGTCATGTGATTGGATGAAAGATGATGTTTGGACCAGTGATCAGTGCGTCCGTGGCTCCCAACTGGTGGAAATCTACAGCCGAAAACGCCATCTGCAGGAAGTCCAGGATAAGATATTTGGATTATCCAACTGGGGGCACCCCCATACACCTTAGATAGTCAGCGATCTTGGCCGACTTCCATCGAACGTGTATGTGCACCTTAAAGGGAACCCCTTGGGTCTGCTGATTTCAGGGGTCCGTCACTTACTGCGTGGTAAAGTGCGTCAGATTTTGAGACTGTACATGTTAAAGGGGTATTTCGGGCAGAGAAAGTTATCCCTTATCCACTGGAGAGGAATACGTATCTGATTGGTGGGGTCTCGAGCACGTGGCATGCACACTGCAGCTCCAGTCATCTCAGTGGGACTGCCGGAGACACCCGAGTACATTGCAGACCCATAGACTTTAAATGGTGTGGCAGTGTGCATGCTCAGCCGCTGTTTTCATGATTGGTGGGGGTCCCAGTGGTCGGACCCCCGCTAATCTACCATTTAACCCCCATCCACTATTAGCAGGAAGCAAGGAGTCCGCTGTATTCTTGATAGTCGGGCTCCCGTCCTCCAGCTGCTGATTCTTCCTCTGCACAGTAATGGGGAGGAAGCTGCCAATCTGCACACGGTGGGGGAGGGGGCTGAGAATCTGCTGCACAGCGGCTGACTGTCTAGTGTGTTTGGGGGTGTCCCACGCCTGATCTTTCTAGCAGGAGAGACGGCACAAGCCGAGCATGCATGTGTGTGTAGGAAGGAACAGCGTTTACCTGCAGTCCTATGTAAGGCTGTGGACTCTTTACATGCACAGTATCCTATTGCCAAATCTTCAAGGACAACGTTGCTTTCTCCCAAAGGGTTAAACGCGTCGGTTGATGTTGGGGGGCCTGTGAATAGAGCAGGCGAGCCCCTGGCTGAGCCGCTGATTTCCTTCCTTCGTAATTGCACGAGCACAAAGCTGGATTCACCTTGATTAGTGCGGCACTTTCTACAAGGGGTTTAATTTGTTTTAGCTCAGATGCGTCAAGGCTCAAGAGGCTGGGGGAAGGGCGCCTGCGGAGGAGGGGGCACTAAAGTTTAGGATGAAGATAGTGCCATAAGGGCGTCCTTTATCTGACACACAGACAATTCGCTAAAAGCGCCGCAGCAGCCGATAATCTGCAGATTAATTTGAATTAATGGATTCATCCTCTTCCAAATGATTTCCAGGCAAATCCCGGAGCTGCTGTTGTGTGGATTCTATCGCCAGGACTGAACATTAAAGAGCGTTTCCCCCTGAAATCCCCAATTAGTACAAGTCTTGGGGTCTGCAAGGGCGGTAAGTGTCCTTAGTTCTGTCTGCTTATGGCAAATGAGTGACCACTAGTAATGCCGCCATAACCTGGTACTACAAGGGTCATCCACTAGTAATGTCGTCATAGCCTGGTACTACAAAGGTCATCCACTAGTAATGCCGCCATAACCTGGTACTACAAGCGTCATCCGCTAGTAATATCGCCATAACCTGATACTACAAGGGTCGTCCGCTAGTAATATCGCCATAACCTGGTACTACAAAGGTCGTCCGCTAGTAATATCGCCATAACCTGATACTACAAGGGTCGTCCGCTAGTAATATCGCCATAACCTGATACTACAAGGGTCGTCCGCTAGTAATGTCGCCATAACCTGATACTACAAGGGTCGTCCGCTAGTAATGTCGCCATAACCTGATACTACAAGGGTCGTCCGCTAGTATTATCGCCATAACCTGATACTACAAGGGTCATCCGCTAGTAATATCGCCATAACCTGGTACTACAAAGGTCATCCACTAGTAATGTCGCCATAACCTGATACTACAAGGGTCATCCGCTAGTAATATCGCCATAACCTGATACTACAAGGGTCGTCCGCTAGTAATATCGCCATAACCTGATACTACAAGGGTCGTCCGCTAGTAATGTCGCCATAACCTGATACTACAAGGGTCGTCCGCTAGTAATGTCGCCATAACCTGATACTACAAGGGTCGTCCGCTAGTATTATCGCCATAACCTGATACTACAAGGGTCGTCCGCTAGTAATGTCGCCATAACCTGATACTACAAGGGTCGTCCGCTAGTAATGTCGCCATAACCTGATGCTACAAGGGTCGTCCGCTAGTAATGTCGCAATAACCCGATACTACAAAGGTCGTCCACTAGTAATGTCGCCATAACCTGATACTACAAAGGTCATCCACTAGTAATGTCACCATAACCTGGTACTACAAGGGTCGTCCACTAGTAATGTCACCATAACCTGGTACTACAAGGGTCGTCCGCTAGTAATGTCGCAATAACCCGATACTACAAAGGTCGTCCACTAGTAATGTCGCCATAACCTGATACTACAAGGGTCGTCCACTAGTAATATCGCCATAACCTGATACTACAAGGGTCGTCCACTAGTAATGTCGCCATAGCCTGGTACTACAAGGGTCGTCCACTAGTAATGTCGCCATAACCTGGTACTACAAGGGTCGTCTGCTAGTAATATCGCCATAACCTGGTACTACAAGGGTCGTCTGCTAGTAATATCGCCATAACCTGATACTACAAAGGTCATCCACTAGTAATGTCACCATAACCTGATACTACAAGGGTCGTCCACTAGTAATGTCGCCATAACCTAATACTACAAGGGTTGTCCACTAGTAATGTCGCCATAGCCTGGTACTACAAGGGTTGTCGCCCAGGTTTCCATGCTCCTGTATGGTAACTGTCTTTTTATAAGGTGCAGGGAATTTATCGGTGTCTCTGCAGCCAGATAAGCCTGCTGACAACCCTGTGATAGCGGCCATATTGGTTGTCGACCCGGAACGTCTTCCTGTATTATGAGTGTAATACGGTCACATACCTGCGTTAGGGCTCATGCACACAAACCTATTTTCTTTCCGTGTCCTTTCCGGTTTTCTTTTAGTTTTATTTGCAGACTGTATGTGGAACCATTCATTTCAATGGGTCTGCAAAAGAACGGAAGTTACTCCGTGTGCATTCTGTTTCCTCATGTGCGTGTTTCCGTTCCGCATTACGGAGAAGGATAGAACTGTTCTGTTAGGGGCGAGCTGTTCCGCAAAATCTGAAATGCACGCGGACGTCATCCGTATTTTTGGCGGACCTCAAAATACATACGGTCGTGTGCATGAGCCCTTAGGAGTAGTGCAGAGGTATGTGTGGGAGGGCAATGCTGCTGTATCAGTGGCGCCTCAGTAACTGGTCTCCGTTATGGCGCCGCTTCTCGCTCGGCCTCCTTTTGTACATAATATTGGATCACCTCGACCTCCAGCTGCATCTATAATAGGAAGTATTTAAAACACCAGCTCCAGCCAATTACTGGATGAATCATCCAATCTTATACTCTAGTCACACCCAGAGCTGCATTCCGAGTTCTTCTGCTTTCCCTGTTTTGCCAGTGGTGGACTTGAGGATGGTCTGGGACCCCCAGCAATAATGGCTATTGATGGGGATGGGGGGGGGCGCAATCAGTCGCACGGCCCTTTTAGGACAGCGTTTCCTCTCCACTAGTGTTTTAAACTCTGAATCTCCGGGATAAATAACACTCCGGTTGGCATAGCAACCATCAATCAGACTCTAGGGAAAAAAGTAGGCGTTCTATCCACCGGGGAGGAAATATGCGGCTTCGTTACGGGGAGATGGATCTTTTCTTCTTTCTTTTATTCGCGTTTAAAAAAAATATATCTAAATTTGCAGATGAACCGAATCCTCCAATATCGCTGGATCCCGGCCAAAAAGCCCATTAGAGCTCAGGAAGAGGACCAGCCATTATACAGGATTAGAGGGAATGTACGGAAAATCAGCCCGTCCTCTCCGCACCGTCACTGCCACCATTTGGACTGTGGGGGTCATTCTCTAAATGGCTTAAGAACGGAGCCATAAGAAAATGGCTGCAAATTCCTGCTCATCATGTGTATGTGTGTATATGTGTGTGTGTGTATGTGTGTGTGTGTGTGTATGTATATATATCCTTCACTTATTAGTTATCATGTCATATACTCCAGTCACATCCAAATCTGCATTCATAAAACATCAAGTCTTCTACACAGCCACATCTAGAGCTGCAGTCACAAATAACTGCAGTTATCTTGTATTATACTCTAGACACATCTAAAGCTGCACTCACCGTACTACTATGACATCACATCTCAGGCTCCAGTCACGACCAGAGCTGCAATCACAATCCTCTGCAGGCACTGTACAGGAGCACATTATGGAGTCTTAGTACACCAGGGCAGCTGACTGAACAGATAACAGGGCGACAGATCAGTATCTGCACTAATTATGAAATGTTTATGAATTAATAGCGGTCGTTACATCAGAAAGCAGCGTCCTAATGGCTGCATAAAGATTAGTGCTCTGTGCGCTGCGTCTGTGCGCTGTAAATCCAGAGGTCCTCTGTGTGTGACAACATCCACAAAATCCTGTATTATACTCCAGAGCTGTACTCACTGTTCTACTGGAGCAGTCACTGTGCACATACATTACTTATCCTGTACTGATCCCGAGTTACATCCTGTATTATACTCCAGAGCTGTACTCACTGTTCTACTGGAGCAGTCACTGTGCACATACATTACTCATCCTGTACTGATCCTGAGTTACATCCTGTATTATACTCCAGAGCTGCACTCACTATTCTGCTGGTGCAGTCACTGTGTACATACATTACTTATCCTGTACTGATCCTGAGTTACATCCTGTATTATACTCCAGAGCTGCACTCACTATTCTGCTGGTGCAGTCACTGTGTACATACATTACTTATCCTGTACTGATCCTGAGTTACATCCTGTATTATACTCCAGAGCTGCACTCACTATTCTGCTGGTGCAGTCACTGTGTACATACATTACTTATCCTGTACTGATCCTCAGTTACATCCTGTATTATACTCCAGAGCTGCACTCACTATTCTGCTGGTGCAGTCACTGTGTACATACATTACTTATCCTGTACTGATCCTCAGATACATCCTGTATTATACTCCAGAGCTGCACTCACTATTCTGCTGGTGCAGTCACTGTGTACATACATTACTCATCCTGTACTGATCCTGAGTTACATCCTGTATTATACTCCAGAGCTGCACTCACTATTCTGCTGGTGCAGTCACTGTGTACATACATTACTTATCCTGTACTGACCCTGACTTACATCTTGTATTATACTCCAGAGCTGTACTCACTATTCTGCTGGTGCAGTCACTGTGTACATACATTACTTATTCTGTACTGATCCTGAGTTACATCCTGTATTATACTCCAGAGCTGCACTCACTATTCTGCTGGTGCAGTCACCGTGTACATACATTACTTATCCTGTACTGATCCTGAGTTACATCCTGTATTATACTCCAGAGCTGCACTCACTATTCTGCTGGTGCAGTCACTGTGTACATACATTACTTACCCTGTACTGATCCTGAGTTACATCCTGTATTATACTCCAGAGCTGCACTCACTATTCTGCTGGTGCAGTCACTGTGTACATACATTACTTATCCTGTACTGATCCAGAGTTACATCCTGTATTATACTCCAGAGCTGCACTCACTATTCTGCTGGTGCAGTCACTGTGTACATACATTACTTATCCTGTACTGATCCTGAGTTCCATCCTGTATTATACTCCAGAGCTGCACTCACTATTCTGCTGGTGCAGTCACTGTGTACATACATTACTTATGCTGTACTGATCCTGAGTTACATCCTGTATTATACTCCAGAGCTGCACTCACTATTCTGCTGGTGCAGTCACTGTGTACATACATTACTTATCCTGTACTGATCCTGAGTTACATCCTGCATTATACTCCAGAGCTGCACTCACTATTCTGCTGGTGCAGTCACTGTGTACATACATTACTTATCCTGTACTGATCCTGAGTTACATCCTGTATTATACTCCAGAGCTGCACTCACTATTCTGCTGGTGCAGTCACTGTGTACATACATTACTTATCCTGTACTGATCCGGAGTTACATCCTGTATTATACTCCAGAGCTGCACTCCCTATTCTGCTGGTGGGGTTACTCCATACATACAGTATATGGGTCACCATGAGGTGGCTAGTGCTCTGCTTAGCTTCAGTGTTCAGCTCGTCTTTATGTATGTAACGTGGTTCCTGATTTTGGGGTGAGCTGTGACCCCTCCATTTAATGATGATGGATGTACATGAAGCCGCTGAGATGCAAAGGGTTTTTCCCTCTGATTCGGCAGACGAGATGCGGCGCCGCCTGTTATCATGGTGAATGGATCCGGCAAACATCAACTTTACCAGAACTGACAAGTCTCTTCCTGAATCCTTCTTAATGACCTGAGATCCTGCGCAGGGTGCGCTGTGTGTGCGTTACCTGCAACCGCGCTGGTCGTCATGGTGACGCAGATCTGTCCACTGCCGCTCTGGGGCTATACATCCCATTATGACCAGAACAGAATTTCTTATGTTGCGGGCATCTGAAGATTGCAAGCTCTTGGGACAATTATTGGGCGATGTTCACATCTGCACTGTATCTAATCCTATCCTGTGTGATACTGTCTGCTGAGCTGTGTATCTAATCCTATCCTGTGTGATACTGTCTGCTGAGCTGTGTATCTAATCCTATCCTGTGTGATACTGTCTGCTGAGCTGTGTATCGAATCCTACCCTGTGTGATACTGCCTGCTGAGCTGTGTATCTAATCCTATCCTGTGTGATACTGTCTGCTGAGATGTGTATCTAATCCTACCCTGTGTGATACTGTCTGCTGAGCTGTATATCTAATCCTGTCCTGTGTGATACTGTCTGCTGAGCTGTGTATCTAATCCTGTCCTGTGTGATACTGTCTGCTGAGCTGTGTATCTAATCCTATCCTGTGTGATACTGTCTGCTGAGCTGTGTATCTAATCCTATCCTGTGTGATACCGTCTGCTGAGCTGTGTATCTAATCCTATCCTGTGTGATACTGTCTGCTGAGCTGTGTATCTAATCCTATCCTGTGTGATACTGTCTGCTGAGCTGTGTATCTAATCCTACCCTGTGTGATACTGGCTGCTGAGCTGTGTATCTAATCCTATCCTGTGTGATACTGTCTGCTGAGCTGTGTATCTAATCCTACCCTGTGTGATACTGTCTGCTGAGCTGTGTATCTAATCCTATCCTGTGTGATACCGTCTGCTGAGCTGTGTATCTAATCCTATCCTGTGTGATACTGTCTGCTGAGCTGTGTATCTAATCCTATCCTGTGTGATACTGCCTGCTGAGCTGTGTATCTAATCCTATCCTGTGTGATACTGTCTGCTGAGCTGTGTATCTAATCCTATCCTGTGTGATACTGTCTGCTGAGCTGTGTATCTAATCTTGCCCTGTGTGATACGGTCTGCTGAGCTGTGTATCTAATCCTATCCTGTGTGATACTGTCTGCTGAGCTGTGTATCTAATCCTATCCTGTGTGATACTGCCTGCTGAGCTGTGTATCTAATCCTATCCTGTGTGATACTGTCTGTTGAGCTGTGTATCTAATCCTATCCTATGTGATACTGTCTGCTGAGCTGTGTATCTAATCCTATCCTGTGTGATACTGCCTGCTGAGCTGTGTATCTAATCCTGTACTGTGTGATACAGTCTGCTGAGCTGTGTATCTAATCCTATCCTGTGTGATACTGTCTGCTGAGCTGTGTATCTAATCCTATCCTGTGTGATACTGCCTGCTGAGCTGTGTATCTAATCCTATCCTGTGTGATACTGTCTGCTGAGCTTTGTATTTTTTTTTTTAGTTGTCCTCTGGAGAGACTGTATTACGCTCTGTGGCGCCCCCTCTTTTCCTTTGTAGTCCTTTGTAGGGCCTGTATCCCACTCTGTGGCGCCCCCTCTTGTCCTTATTGTAGTCCTCTGGAGGGCCTGTATCCCACTCTGTGGCGCCCCCTCTTGTCCTTTGTAGGGCCTGTATCCCACTCTGTGGCGCCCCCTATTATCCTTATTGTAGTCCTCTGGAGGGACTGTATCCCACTTTGTGATGCCCCCTCTTGTCCTCTGGAGGGACTGTATTCTGCTCTGTGGCGCCCCTTCTTGTCCTTTGTAGGGCCTGTATTCCGCTCTGTGGCACCCCCTCTTGTCCTTATTGTAGTCCTCTGGAGGGACTTTATCCCACTCCGTGGCGCCCCCTCTTGTCCTTATTGTAGTCCTCTGGAGGGACTGTATCCCACTCTGTGGCGCCCCTTCTTGTCCTTATTGTAGTCCTCTGGAGGGACTGTATCCCACTCTGTGGCGCCCCTTCTTGTCCTTTGTAGGGCCTGTATTCCGCTCTGTGGCGCCCCCTCTTGTCCTTATTGTAGTCCTCTGGAGGGACTTTATCCCACTCCGTGGCGCCCCCTCTTGTCCTTATTGTAGTCCTCTGGAGGGACTGTATCCCACTCTGTGGCGCCCCTTCTTGTCCTTATTGTAGTCCTCTGGAGGGACTGTATCCCGCTCTGTGGCGCCCCCTCTTGTCCTTATTGTAGTCCTCTGGAGGGACTGTATCCCGCTCTGTGGCGCCCCCTCTTGTCCTTATTGTAGTCCTCTGGAGGGACTTTATCCCACTCCGTGGCGCCCTCTCTTGTCCTTATTGTAGTCCTCTGGAGGGACTGTATCCCACTCTGTGGCGCCCCTTCTTGTCCTTATTGTAGTCCTCTGGAGGGACTGTATCCCACTCTGTGGCGCCCCTTCTTGTCCTTATTGTAGTCCTCTGGAGGGACTTTATCCCACTCTGTGGCGCCCCCTCTTGTCCTTATTGTAGTCCTCTGGAGGGACTGTATCCCACTCTGTGGCGCCCCCTCTTGTCCTTATTGTAGTCCTCTGGAGGGACTGTATCCCACTCCGTGGCGCCCCCTCTTGTCCTTATTGTAGTCCTCTGGAGGGACTGTATCCCACTCTGTGGCGCCCCTTCTTGTCCTTATTGTAGTCCTCTGGAGGGACTTTATCCCACTCCGTGGCGCCCTCTCTTGTCCTTATTGTAGTCCTCTGGAGGGACTGTATCCCACTCTGTGGCGCCCCTTCTTGTCCTTATTGTAGTCCTCTGGAGGGACTGTATCCCACTAGGTGTCAGGTGTAGATGGGCGTAAGATCGCCGGCAAATAGCCGCAGACGTTGCAATGACCCCACTGTCTTCTAGTAATGGAGAGTTTTGAGGTGAGCGGCAGTGGAGAGGATTTAGTGAGGTCTCCCTTCTGACAACCACTGTGCAGTGTGAGCCTCGGTCCGCTGACAACAGCACATCGGCGCTGACGGGATAATAACGTGATGAGCCGCGCATCGTGGGAGATGAATATTCATATAAATCATACATCTGTATTCCTCAAGGTCAGTTTTTGTTTTTTTTTAACTTAAAAGGTTCCACAGCAGAGTTTTAATTTCCTTGTCATTTCTAAGAAGTGTGCTTGCTGTCAGTGAATGGAGGCCCTGTTTGCATCCAGACCTCTCCTGGCATGTCTGTTTTAGTAACTACTTGCATTTCCCATTTAATAATTATGGAGCTTTTTTTTTTTTTTATAGAACTCTGTATTGTGCCATTCCTCTGTTATTCCTACTATAACTCTATGAATAACTGTTACCATTCCCCTGTCAGCGCTGACTGGGCCGTGCTGGTAACACCCAGTTCTGTGTTTATTTACTTCTGGCAGGAGTAATAGAGGACTGGAACACCATAGGAAGAAACACTAGTCCAGAGTAGTCGCTTCCTATGGGATGCAGAGATTTACTAATGTGAGGTCCTCTATCAGGTGCTGTATGAACTGCAGCTCCACGAGCAGGACCAGGGCTGAATGTGAACTGTTCCCATTCACTGACAGCAAGGATCTTGAAAACTGTGAGTTATTGAGACAAGTAACAATGAGGCACGCCCCCCCGGGCCTCAGTAGAGGTGGCCGTGCCCACCTGATGGAACCCAAAGCCGGGCAGAGTTGGCAATCGAGCCCTTGGGCTGCATGTATTGGGCCCACAGTGATCCTTGATGCGCTAAACTGCAGCCGCCTGTATGCAGTAATTGTCGGCTCCATTACCAGGCGGCACAGTGGCCAGGACAGATGGCATTGGTGCCCGTCCAGCAGAGGATGCCAGCCCTCCTTTGCCAGTCCCTCTGATTGCTGCTGCCAGTCTCCTGCTTTGACTGCATAAGAAAATAAACTTGAAAAGAAATCTCTTTTTAAGCAGAATTTGTGACACACGGCGGTATTTGTATGAGATTACCCAGAGATTGTGTCTTCTGGGAGCCGCGAGGTTTGTGTGCCTCATACAAGTGGTTCTCCGCCATTAATATTCATTACCCGGAGCCAGCGGAAAGCAGAAAAGCTGAGTTTTGAGAGCAGAAAAGCCGGGAAGGATTTCGCCTCTGATAATTGTGCATTTCATTTGTTTGTAGAAAAGGCGGATGAGACGTGAGCGTTGAGGACGCGCCTGTTACTGCGGGCGCTGCACCAAAGGCTGCTGCACCTGCGCCGCCGGTTTGTGATGGATTTTATAAGCGGATTAGGCCCATTTTCCTTCACAGATTTTTCTAGTGAGCCGAGACTAAATCCACTTCAGTGAGCGCGGCAGGTGATCCTGGATCGGGGACACGGAGGCGCACTTATCACAGGCAGACACCTGCTCCGCAGCCCCGGCTCCGCATTGGCTGCCGACCAGATTCCAGGAATATGGCGCCTCACAAGCTGCTTCTCTTTTCCTCCTCTAAACTGCTGAAGCGAGCCTGCAATTTCTTCACTGATTTTCCCCAAAAATTAAAAAAATCCCAGTAAATGCAAATCCAGGAGTCGTCCTGAGGGCGAGGAGGGTGACAACCGCTAGGATAGACCTTACAAGGGTTGTCGGTCAGCTTTTCACAGTGATGTAGCTGCAGATAGTCAGGGGTGTACCGCCAGGATGTGCAAAACCGTGTGGGTTGTCACCCAACTTTCCCAGATACAGATAAAATTAAAAAACCTCTTAAGTTTAAGAACGGGGTTGTGGGTTTGCAGCAGTATGAGAGTACCGCTTTAAGACCTGGACCGTGGCTGGGGATGCATGTGGCCGGTACCTGTGTCCTTCTTGGTAGCCCTCGCCTGGTGAAAAGCCCAGAAACCATCTGAATCACCGCAACACAATCCTACCGCTGGGTTCTCCGCTGGTTCCCAGTGTCAAGCCAGGACTAGGTAAGTACTTTAGGGTGTTAGGCCGGGACTAGAAGTCTGCTTCTTTAATTCCCAATCTAATAGAAGTGAATGGGAAATGTTGGAGCGGTTGCTGCCGTAGGCTGCCGTAGATTGCACCATAGATCGTACCGTGGTTGCCGCAGATTGCACCGTGGTTGCCGCAGATTGCACCGTGGTTGCACGTTCTGCCCATGGTCACCGTATGGGAAGCTGTGACTGCCATGGATGATACAGAGCCTCAGGTAGAGCCGGGCGTGCACATCATGCAGACCGCAATGTCGCATCCAGTGATTGTCATGGAGTGGTATTGTGACTGACACAAGTTGTCACCCATCCGGCCCGGTGGGCTGTTTCTTTACAATCTGCATGTTGCCTTTCTACGTGTCAGTGTGCAGCCCTCGCGTCACTGTGTGCCTGGTGACGTGGAGGATACTGGGAGGTCGGCACTGATGTGAGTATTGTCAGCGTGCTGGGTTACTCCTAGTGGGGGGCACAGCTGTCGTAGCCGGGGCAGAAGACCACCCCGTGTCCCAGCCTGACGGCTCCATGTCCCATCTGCTTTCGAGGCAATTTCCTCTCCCCCCACAGCACAGACCGGCCTCCAACCTGCAGAATATTCCCCATTAGAAGATGACAATATCACAGATATTTCCGTGGATCGGGCCGAGCAGCGATGCAATTAAAGTGGAGCCTGTTGAAAATGGCTTTGTCTGTGAAAGCTGCTGGCAGATCCTCTGCGGCGCGGCCGCTGCCACTCTGTTTTAATTAAGGTGCTTGTGCGTCTGTCAGATGGTGGTTACTGTTAAAGACGGACTGATAACAACGTATTGACCCGCCGTCTGCAGGGACTCATTTATTTATTGAAGTCTGTTAGGAAGCTTTGGCTATAGCACGTCCGTACTGCACAGGGAGGAGGCGGCGAAAGCAAGCAGAAATCGCCATTTTAGACGCTGCGCCTTTCTTAGGAAGGAATAAGATCCCTGTCCTTTCCTAAATCCTAGGACCCTGGGTGGACATGACTGTGCTATCCCCAGAATAAGATGTGAATTAAAACCATCCATTATGGTGCAAATGAATGTTTCCATTTCCTGACAGCAAACCGAGATATGGCTCAGTGGTTAGCACAGCACTGCGGGACATGTCAGCGCTATGTGTGTGAGGGAACTATGTGAGAATTCACATGAACATCACAGAACTGCTGGATGTTAGTATGCTTGAGATGATGGGGATCATAAATATGCAGATGATGGGAGTCATGAGCGACACCTCTAACACTGCTGTCTGTCTCTCTCTCTTCCAGTGCGACCAGTACAAGAAAGGGATTATTTCCGGCTCAGCCTGCAAGGACTTGTGTGATGACCGCACGCTGGTCTTCCATCAGTGCCTGTCCTCCTCGCCCACCCACCAGGTACCACTAGAAGCTGCAGATCTGGGGGCATGTGATACCGGGGGAAGACGGTTTATACTGGGTGTCACTGGTGTACACAGTTATGGGAACTGGTGCAGGTAAAAGGTGCGTATAATCCCAGCAGCAGATCAGATTGCAGTGCGTGCTGCCTGTTTGCTGGGATCAATACCAAACTCTACAGGTGGACAGAGGAGCCGACATCAGAGCTCGCTGCAGGGTGTTTTGCAGAAATGATGATTTCACTAGTCCGCAGAGCTTACACTTAAGCCCCTGGTAGACCGCATGATATCCGGGCAAAGTATCGGGAACAAGTGTTAGGAAAGCTCATTCCGATAATCCGGCTGCTGGGTGTCCTTCATCAGGACTAAACCTGATTATCTCTGCGGCTGAACAGAGTCAGCCTGCGTATTCAGGGGATGTGTTCTGATCCATCAGCGCTTGTGCTGTCTAAGATCGGGCGGTGTAATATTGAATGGCAGATCTGCTCTGCCCCCAGCCGTACACAATCGCGTCACATTATATCATGACTGTGAAGGTGCAGCCTCTGGTCTGGTAGGAGCTGCACCCCTTTCTCGGGCATTCGGACCCCCGCCAATTCATCTGTACTGTGGAAACGGGGGTCAGATCTATAGTTTAGTCCTGCACCAGTCCTCATCTATATTCCCTTAGTGGTATTCCCATCCGATAATCACAGAATATGTCATAAATGTCTGATGGACGGGGGTCCCACTTCCAGGACCCCCACCTACCTCCATAACAGGTCCTCCTAAGGCCACCCCTGCTGTGAATGGAGAGGTGGCTGCAGCCTGCATTCATTTTCTCCTCGGGGCCATCTGAAAACAGCGAGCACGCTTCTGGGGACAGGTAGCGGGCAGACATGGCATATCCTATGATGGGATCGCCCCCTAAAGGAAGGAGCTGTAACAAGCTGACCGTTTCTGTCTTCCACAGGTCTACCGGGGGCTCTGGAGGGAGAAAGAGGTCATCATCAAGTGCGGGGTGGAGGAGAATCTGAAAGTGGACAGTAACCCGGACGCCGTCCCTCGGAGAGAGCTCGTCCTGTTTGATAAACCCACCAGAGGGACGTCCATGGACGAGTTCAAGGAGATGCTGCTGAACTTCTTAAAGGTGAGAATGGAGGGCGCAGGTTTCAGCCAGGGCCAGCAATTAATCCAATTTATTTGCGATTTTTTGTCTCTGACGGTCATTTTTAGGAAAATAAAAACATTGAAGTTTTGGTCTGGAGTGGTGTCAGTGGAGTCGGTCCGCTCCCTGCTGCTCCTCCCGGGATTAACAGGAATGGACGGACCCCACACAGACCGTACAGGACCATCGCGGGAGCACTGACCTGATACTGGGCTCCTGCAGTAACGACTGTGATCAGAGATTAACCCCTAGATGGCATGGTGAATAGCATCCCGCCATCTACTCAGCCCCCCGTGAATGCAATGCCAGAGACCTAACATAGGCCCCCGGCCAGCCCTGACTGGATGCCACAGGGACGGCCTAATAAACTGCCTGTCACTGCTGCAGCGATAAGCTACGGTATAATGCACCAGTATACAAGGTATGACGGTACGGTATAAAAGCCACGTCCCCTCGTGAGACTACAACTATATCAACAGTCATTAACGTGGAGCTGTCATGTAAATTATTAGTGTGTGGGGGTGATGAGTCTACGCGGTTCTGTAATTCACTTTATTAGAGAGCTATGTTCCTTTTTATTAGAAAACTATATTAAGTCTGCACCAACCAAGCCTTTCCTGCGCAGAATCCCCTGGATACCTGCACGATGCAGAAGCTTCTCAGCCCCTAAGTGTGTACTAGAGCTTACTGAGACTAATGTCAGCCTGCAGTCTGTATACCGCCAGAGAGTGTGTACTAGAGCTTACTGAGACTAATGTCAGCCTGCAGTCTGTATACCGCCAGAGAGTGTGTACTAGAGCTTACTGAGACTGTGTGCCTGCAGTCTGTATACCGCCAGAGAGTGTGTACTAGAGCTTACTGAGACTGTGTGCCTGCAGTCTATATACCGCCAGAGCGTGTGTACTAGAGCTTACTGAGACTAATGTCAGCCTGCAGTCTATATACCGCCAGAGAGTGTGTACTAGAGCTTACTGAGACTGTGTGCCTGCAGTCTATATACCGCCAGAGCGTGTGTACTAGAGCTTACTGAGACTGTGTGCCTGCAGTCTATATACCGCCAGAGCGTGTGTACTAGAGCTTACTGAGACTGTGTGCCTGCAGTCTATATACCGCCAGAGCGTGTGTACTAGAGCTTACTGAGACTGTCAGCCTGCAGTCTATATACCGTCAGAGTGTGTGTACTAGAGCTTACTGAGACTGTGTGCCTGCAGTCTAAATACCGCCAGAGCGTGTGTACTAGAGCTTACTGAGACTGTGTGCCTGCAGTCTATATACCGCCAGAGCGTGTGTACTAGAGCTTACTGAGACTGTGTGCCTGCAGTCTATATACCGCCAGAGCGTGTGTACTAGAGCTTACTGAGACTGTCAGCCTGCAGTCTATATACCGCCAGAGAGTGTGTACTAGAGCTTACTGAGACTGTGTGCCTGCAGTCTAAATACCGCCAGAGCGTGTGTACTAGAGCTTACTGAGACTGTGTGCCTGCAGTCTGTATACCGCCAGAGCGTGTGTACTAGAGCTTACTGAGACTAATGTCAGCCTGCAGTCTATATACCGCCAGAGCGTGTGTACTAGAGCTTACTGAGACTAATGTCAGCCTGCAGTCTATATACCGCCAGAGAGTGTGTACTAGAGCTTACTGAGACTAATGTCAGCCTGCAGTCTATATACCGCCAGAGAGTGTGTACTAGAGCTTACTGAGACTGTGTGCCTGCAGTCTATATACCGCCAGAGAGTGTGTACTGGAGCTTACTGAGACTGTGTGCCTGCAGTCTATATACCGCCAGAGCGTGTGTACTAGAGCTTACTGAGACTGTGTGCCTGCAGTCTATATACCGCCAGAGAGTGTGTACTGGAGCTTACTGAGACTGTGTGCCTGCAGTCTATATACCGCCAGAGCGTGTGTACTAGAGCTTACTGAGACTGTGTGCCTGCAGTCTATATACCGCCAGAGAGTGTGTACTGGAGCTTACTGAGACTGTGTGCCTGCAGTCTATATACCGCCAGAGCGTGTGTACTAGAGCTTACTGAGACTGTGTGCCTGCAGTCTATATACCGCCAGAGTGTGTGTACTGGAGCTTACTGAGACTGTGTGCCTGCAGTCTATATACCGCCAGAGTGTGTGTACTGGAGCTTACTGAGACTGTGTGCCTGCAGTCTATATACCGCCAGAGAGTGTGTACTAGAGCTTACTGAGACTGTGTGCCTGCAGTCTATATACCGCCAGAGCGTGTGTACTAGAGCTTACTGAGACTGTCAGCCTGCAGTCTATATACCGTCAGAGTGTGTGTACTGGAGCTTACTGAGACTGTGTGCCTGCAGTCTATATACCGCCAGAGCGTGTGTACTAGA
The DNA here is from genome assembly GCF_014858855.1 of Bufo gargarizans. Lineage (NCBI taxonomy): Eukaryota > Metazoa > Chordata > Amphibia > Anura > Bufonidae > Bufo > Bufo gargarizans. Next base: position 196,484,759 of record NC_058088.1, read on the forward strand.
GCTTACTGAGACTGTCAGCCTGCAGTCTATATACCGCCAGAGAGTGTGTACTAGAGCTTACTGAGACTGTGTGCCTGCAGTCTATATACCGCCAGAGAGTGTGTACTGGAGCTTACTGAGACTGTGTGCCTGCAGTCTATATACCGCCAGAGCGTGTGTACTAGAGCTTACTGAGACTAATGTCAGCCTGCAGTCTGTATACCGCCAGAGAGTGTGTACTAGAGCTTACTGAGACTGTCAGCCTGCAGTCTATATACCGTCAGAGTGTGTGTACTGGAGCTTACTGAGACTGTGTGCCTGCAGTCTATATACCGCCAGAGCGTGTGTACTAGAGCTTACTGAGACTGTGTGCCTGCAGTCTATATACCGCCAGAGAGTGTGTACTAGAGCTTACTGAGACTGTGTGCCTGCAGTCTATATACCGCCAGAGCGTGTGTACTAGAGCTTACTGAGACTGTCAGCCTGCAGTCTGTATACCGCCAGAGAGTGTGTACTAGAGCTTACTGAGACTGTCAGCCTGCAGTCTATATACCGTCAGAGTGTGTGTACTGGAGCTTACTGAGACTGTGTGCCTGCAGTCTATATACCGCCAGAGCGTGTGTACTAGAGCTTACTGAGACTGTGTGCCTGCAGTCTATATACCGCCAGAGAGTGTGTACTAGAGCTTACTGAGACTGTGTGCCTGCAGTCTATATACCGCCAGAGAGTGTGTACTAGAGCTTACTGAGACTGTGTGCCTGCAGTCTATATACCGCCAGAGCGTGTGTACTAGAGCTTACTGAGACTGTGTGCCTGCAGTCTATATACCGCCAGAGCGTGTGTACTAGAGCTTACTGAGACTGTGTGCCTGCAGTCTATATACCGTCAGAGTGTGTGTACTGGAGCTTACTGAGACTGTGTGCCTGCAGTCTATATACCGTCAGAGTGTGTGTACTGGAGCTTACTGAGACTGTGTGCCTGCAGTCTTGTAAGGTCCAGTGGGTTAATAATCAGAATGTAAAAAATACAATGCAGCAGCACTCTGCAAACCAAATAAAGTACAAAAAAAGTATTCTAATGCTTATTATGTAAATTAGAGATGTTTGGTAAATACATTTTGTACAAAATTATTTGGGCCTGTCTGCCAGCTTCAAGGCGATCTCTGTAAGACGGGAACCTAACACTAAATTCTACCTGTTATGTGCCACGACGGCCACCATACAATTCGGGGAGTGTAGGTTCCACATGCATGCTGGGCCCATCTTAATTTTTGCATTCGTTGGTGGCCATTTGGCACCAGGAGAGGGGGGAGTTTGCTCTGCATGCATGTTGGTACCTGCATTCCCTGGATTTAATGGAGGCCATTTTGGCACCAAAGATTACAAAAATTAAGGTGGGCCCAGCATGCATGTGGAACCTACACTCCCTAAATTGTATGGTGGCCGTCATGGCACATAACAGGTAGAATTTAGTGTTAGGTTCCCGTCTTACAGAGATTGCCTTGACGCTGGCCCAAATAATTTTGTACAAAATGGTATTTACCAAGCATCTCTAATTTACATAATAAGCATTAGCATCAGAATACTTTTTGCCCTTTATTTGGTTTGCAGAGTGCTGTTGCATTGTATTTTTTACCTTGGGTTTTCAGCCACAGCAGCGCGCACTTGGGCATCGGGATGTGCTGACTGACCCCCTTTCATACCTCTAACACCTCTCTGTCATCAGCGGAAGACACCTCGGTCTTATTTTACTGTTTTCCATCCTTGCAGGCAAATTTGGGAGACCAGACGTCGCTGACAACCCTGGTGAGCCGGATTTTGACCATGGCAGATGTCAACGAGGATGGCAAAGTGTCTCTGGCAGAAGCCAAGTCTGTCTGGGCCTTGCTGCAACTGAATGAGTTTCTCCTCATGCTCTCATTACACGAGAAGGAGCACACATCTCAGCTGCTCGGCCACTGTGGTGACCTCTATGTCACTGAGAAGATCCCTCACGACTCCCTCTACGGCACCCAGATGCCCACTTTTCTCCAAAACCTTCTCCCTTCCCCCGTGCACCGACTCCTCCACCAGTGGTTTGCTCCTGCCTGGCCCAGAAGAGCCAAAATCGCCATTGGACTGTTGGAATTTGTGGAGGAGATTTTCCATGGAACGTACGGAAGCTTCTTCATCTGTGAAACCAGCTTCAAGAACATCGGGTACAACGAAAAGTACGACTTCAAAGTGGTGGACCTGAGGAAGGTGGCCACCGAGATGACCATCAAAGGCTTCCTGAAGGGACGCCACTGTGAGCAGAACTCGGACTGCACGTTCGGCAGAGACTGCACCGCCGCCTGCGACAAACTCATGAAACAGTGTAAAAATGACGTCATCCAGCCGAACCTGGCGAAAGCCTGCCAACTCCTGCAGGAGTACCTGCTGTACGGCTCGCCATCCGACCTGAAGGAGGAGCTGCAGAAACACCTGCGGACTTGTATGACCCTCAGCGGCCTCGCCAGTCAGATGGAGGTCCACCATTCACTGGTACTAAACAATCTGAAGACTTTACTGTGGAAGAAGATCTCAAATACCAAATATTCCTAACTTGGCGGCCCATGGACCTTACTTTGCTGCCAGAAGGGGCGTCCTGATGCCAGCTGTAGATGGTAACAATTTTTGGTACATAAAACCTCCAAGCAGCACCCTATGGAGGAAATGTGTACCTACTACTGTCCCTGTGACTTACCCATGTAATGTTAGAGCAGGCACACTCGCCTACCCAATCTGACACAGGTGCGGAGAGACACGACTCCACGCCGGGCATCGACCACCCGGCCGGCAGCTTGTCTCTCTTCACATCAAAGACCCATAAGATTGGCCAGGAGGGCACGAGCCCATAGGGGTAGGTCCATTACTCGCACACTAACATGTTCTGAACACCATTCACGTCAATGCTGTTCTCCAGATCTTCGCCGTCCGCCATGTTATCTTTTACCTTGAATCCCTGGGATAATGACATGACAATGTAAAGGAAGCCTGGGAAAGGGGAGGCAGACGCTGTCCGCTCGACTTCATCCCAGTAATCAGTTTGCTCGCCTTACGTAAAAAATTGCACCGTCTACAGCCAGATTTGCTGAGAACATGCAGCTGACAGTGATGCGCGCCAGTCCGGATAATCTTCTCTCCCGCAGGCTCCCACTCCCCTCCATGGTGCCTGCAGCTGCTGTGATGTCAGCGACGTTTCCAACCAACAATTTACATGTAAATTAAAGGCTTTTATGTGAAGCGGCCTCCATTTTTATTTTATGCTACATTTAAACTTCTTTATTATTTCACTCAATGCAGCAAACGGGAAGTAGTGGGATGCAGATGACCCGAAGTCGCTGTGCTGCCCCACTGGAACGTCTCTTATATGACTGCTTTGCCCCCTTTATGGTGGGAGGCGCAGTTACTGTGTGAACAGGATTCATATAGGGCTGCAACGATTAATCGATGTAATCGATTATATTCGATAACTGGATTCGTTGTCGAATCGAATAATCACCGATTCGTTGCTATGCGGGCGCTGCATCTTTATTTTACCTTTTTACAATGATGCTCCTGTAACAGCCAGGCAGAGCGGACGGCGGCGTAACGTCACTCACTCACGTGACGCACCTGCTCCGCCCACTTCATTCATGAAGTGGGCGGAGCAGGTGCGTCACGCCGCCGTCCGCTCTGCCTGGCTGTTACAGGAGCGTCATTGTAAAAAGGTAAAATAAAGATGCAATGATTAGTCCGACTTATAAGCATCGGGGCCGGGGCTGTTATGGGGAGGATCTATCTATGGCACTGCTATGGGGAGGGGGGAGGATCTGTCTATGGCACTGCTATGGGGAGGGGGGGGGTCTGTGTATAGCACTGCTATGGGAAGGGGGATCTGTGCACTGTTATGAGGAAAGGGATCTGTGCACTGTTATGCCCATAACAGTGCACAGATCCCCCCTCTCCATAACTGCGCCGCCCACAGATCCCCTCTCCATAACTGCGCCGCCCACAGATCCCCCTCTCCATAACTGCGCCGCCCACAGATCCCCCTCTCCATAACTGCGCCGCCCACAGATCCCCCTCTCCATAACTGCGCCGCCCACAGATCCCCCCTCTCCATAACTGCGCCGCCCACAGATCCCCCTCTCCATAACTGCGCCGTCCACAGATCCCCCTCTCCATAACTGCGCCGTCCACAGATCCCCCTCTCCATAACTGCGCCGCCACAGATCCCCCTCTCCATAACTGCGCCGCCCACAGATCCCCCTCTCCATAACTGCGCCGCCCACAGATCCCCCTCTCCATAACTGCGCCGCCCACAGATCCCCCTCTCCATAACTGCGCCGCCCACAGATCCCCCTCTCCATAACTGCGCCGCCCACAGATCCCCCTCTCATAACTGCGCCGCCCACAGATCCCCCTCTCCATAACAGCGCCGCCCACAGATCCCCCTCTCCATAACTGCGCCGCCCACAGATCCCCCTCTCCATAACTGCGCGCGCCCACAGATCCCCCTCTCCATAACTGCGCCGCCCACAAGATCCCCTCTCCATAACTGCGCCGTCCACCAGATCCCCCTCTCCATAAACTGCGCCGCCCACAGATCCCCCTCTCCATAACTGCGCCGCCCACAGATCCCCCTCTCCATAACTGCGCCGCCCACAGATCCCCCTCTCCATAACTGCGCGCCCACAGATCCCCCTCTCCATAACGTGCTGCCCCCACAGATCCCCCTCTCCCATAACTCGCCGCCCACAGATCCCCCTCTCCATAACTGTGCCGCCCACAGATCCCCCTCTCCATAACTGCGCCGCCCACAGATCCCCCTCTCCATAACTGCCGCGCCGCCCACAGATCCCCCTCTCCATAACTGCGCCGCCCACAGATCCCCCTCTCCATAACTGCGCCGCCACAGATCCCCCTCTCCATAACTGCGCCGCCCACAGATCCCCCTCTCCATAACTGCGCCGCCACAGATCCCCTCTCCATAACTGCGCCGCCCACGAGATCCCCCTCTCCATAACGTTGCGCGCCCACAGATCCCCCTCTCCATAACTGCGCCGCCCACAGATCCCCCTCTCCATAACTGCGCCGCCCACGATCCCCCTCTCCATAACTGCGCCGCCCACAGATCCCCCTCTCCATAACTGCGCCGCCCAGATCCCCCTCTCCATAAACTGCGCCGCCACAGATCCCCCTCTCCATAACTGCGCCGCCCACAGATCCCCCCTCTCCATAACTGCGCCGCCCACAGATTCCCCCTCTCCATAACTGCGCCGCCCACAGATCCCCCTCTCCATAACTGCGCCGCCCACAGATCCCCCTCTCCATAACTGCGCCGCCCCACAGATCCCCCTCTCCATAACCTGCGCCGCCCACAGATCCCCCTCTCCATAACGGCGCGCCCACAGATCCCCCTCTCCATAACTGCGCCGCCCACAGATCCCCCTCTCCATAACTGCGCCGCCCACAGATCCCCCTCTCCATAACTGCGCCGCCCACAGATCCCCCTCTCCATAACTGCGCCGCCCACAGATCCCCCTCTCCATAACTGCGCCGCCCACAGATCCCCCTCTCCATAACTGCGCCGCCCACAGATCCCCCTCTCCATAACTGCGCCGCCCACAGATCCCCCTCTCCATAACTGCGCCGCCCACAGATCCCCCTCTCCATAACTGCGCCGCCCACAGATCCCCCTCTCCATAACTGCGCCGCCCACAGATCCCCCTCTCCATAACTGCGCCGCCCACAGATCCCCCTCTCCATAACTGCGCCGCCCACAGATCCCCCTCTCCATAACTGCGCCGCCCACAGATCCCCCTCTCCATAACTGCGCCGCCCACAGATCCCCCTCTCCATAACTGCGCCGCCCACAGATCCCCCTCTCCATAACTGCGCCGCCCACAGATCCCCTCTCATAACTAGTGTCGTCCACAGATCCCCCCATAAAGTGCTCGCCCACAGATCCCCCATAATAGTGTCGTCCACAATTTGTTTTAATATGGCCTTTGAACATAATTTTTCAAGTAAGATCATATAAACCTCTCTGTTTTGTAATTTTGTCATTTTTTTCCCGATTAATCGTAGAAATTAATCGGCAACTAATCGATTATTCAAATAATCGTTAGCTGCAGCCCTAGATTCATACCACGCTACTCTGAGGATTTCTATGGCAACCCTGAACGCCGGCTGCGGCTATGCTGAAAGGGCAGCAATTTGCAAACGCCTTTGGTATCTGAGAGCAATGGAAGAGCACTCAAGACAGCTGAGGACTTGTGGTCAGGAGAAGTGACACCTCCGAGGAAGATGGGAGTGTTCACAGAACCGTGTATGACAAAGGTTAGTCTGTGCAGTTCAGAAATGATGCTTGCATTCAGTGACATGAATCAGTGGTGACATGCTCAGGGTCTATGGATGTGACCAATGACTTCACTTACTGAATGCAAGCAGAGATCATGGAAATGAGGAACTGAAGCAATAATCCTGGGGCTACACGTAATCTAACGAGCGGCCGTGGTGTCATCTGCTGCAACAGTCACAAAAAGCCAGACCTAAAGGACTCGCAAGCTGCAGGCGCCTCTTATTCCTTTGATTGCAGTGTAATCAGCGCCATGAGACTCGCCTGCCAAATCCCAGCACAGAACTAGTCACCTGACAGCAGGACGTAGACAAGTCGTGCAATACGTCACCGCCCCAGCTAAAAGCTCAACTGGTCATTGCACAATAACACCCTGTACAGATTGCAGGTCATTGGTCAGGACGCTGCATATGGTGGCGGTTCCCAAATTCTCAACCATTGAACAAGCAGGACATTGCCCAAGCACGGGAGACATGACGTAAAGGTACATCTACCGTGCTTGGGCAACGATCTGCTGGCCATTGCTGATAGCTTAATGCAGGGATCAGCAACCTCCTGCTGTTCTGAAACTACAACTCCCAGAATCCGCCTTTCACTTCTCTAGGAGTTACAACTGCCAAGTACGTGTGCATGCTGGGGGTTGTAGTTTCACAGCAGCTGGAGTGCCAAAGGTTGCCGATCCTTGGTTTAATGGAGTGGATCAGAAATCTGTATGTGCAGATGTTTATTATAGGGATTATATACACATTGACCGGCAAGCGTCACCGATTACTAACCACCCAAGACGTTACGCTGCCTCCTGAAATCAGGGGCTGATGCTGCAGAATCTGATCAATTCCACGGATCACTTCATGATTAGCGGTGCTGTACTGCCCTCCAGTGGTAAAATACTGGTACTACTGCTGGCCTGCAAGCTGAGAAACTCCCAGCGTCCTCTAACCAGAGGCAATCAGGGCACTCTGGGAGTTGTTGCACTGGACTTTCTGGGGTGAAACGTAAAATAAAGCAGATTGTATATATTCCACACTGTTCCCCCAAAATGAGAAGAACTTGCTTCACAGGAAACAGTTTCCCCCAAAGGGCAGTGGAAAAGAAAACCTGTGGCTGTGCGGCCTCCAACGATGTTCTAACTGGTGGGAATAGGCACATAAAATGGCTACGTGGTCAGTCGTACATTACAGTCCAGCAGGACCCGTTGTTTTATGCCCCCGATTCCAGCTAAGGAGGGGAACTGTGAAAGTAGAAAGGTTTCTGGCAACAGGGATGTCGGGCTGCGGACTGTGCGAGGCCTGCTGGTAACTATGGGCCCCGGCCTGGGAGGTCCAGAGCCGCACTGCAGGACTCCTCATTAACCAGCACTGATCGGTAAGTAGAACAGACACTTAAGGGAACCTGTCACCAGGATTTTGGGTATAGAGCTGAGGACATGGGCTGCTAGATGGCCGCTAGCACATCTGCAATACCCAGTCCCCATAGCTCTGTGTGCTTTTATTGTGTAAAAAATACATTTGATACATATGCAAATTAACCTGAAATGAGTCCTGTATGTGAGATGAGTCGGGGACAGGATTCATCTCAGGGTAATTTGCATATCTATCAAATGTCTTTTTTACACAATAAAGGCACACAGAGCTATGGGGACTGGGTATTGCGGATGTGCTAGCGGCCATCTAGCAGCCCATGTCCTCAGCTCTATACCCAAAATCCCGGTGACAGGTTCCCTTTAAGTGTCAAAGCCAGGATCAGCGTCTGCAGACTGCGGCCTCATCCACAGGGCACCTTTATTGGGACCAGTGCTGTGAATGAGGCTTCCTCGCTGTCTTACATTTAGAACATTTTCTATTTCTAAAACAAGCCTAGAAAGCGGTAAAGCAGACGCTCCGGCCGCCCCCACAATTGTAGACCGGCGTGAGCAGTGAAAAGTCGCAGATAGCGGCAGAACTAACCATTGTGCCGCCATCTGCGCCTGAAATACATGACCCCCTAAATCTGTATTTGTGAGCTAAAACCAGGAGTGGAGGCCACTGGAAAGATTACCAGTTTTGGCCCACAAATACGGATAGAAAGCCGTCCCTACTGGTCTCGCTGCCGTCTAAGGCTCCGTTCACACACGGCTGATTTATTGCAGAAAATCTCCATTCCCTACATCTGACTAGACTTCTAGAGTCAGGAGCATGGATTCCAGCCACCTGCGCTACACACCCCAGGGGTACAGGAGGGCCTCAAGACGCCAATACAGCTGTCATGACCCATAACACAGTTCCATCACGGAATGCCTCAGAGACATTCTGTCATAATAGAAGTCTATGGGCTGCAGAACAGATCCGTCCCATCATGCAGGGGAGTCCTCTCCTGATCCCGAGTCCATCATGCAGGGGAGTCCTCTCCTGATCCCGAGTCCATCATGCAGGGGAGTCCTCTCCTGATCCCGAGTCCATCATGCAGGGGAGTCCTCTCCTGATCCCGAGTCCATCATGCAGGGGGAGTCCTCTCCTGATCCCGAGTCCATCATGCAGGGGAGTCCTCTCCTGATCCCGAGTCCATCATGCAGGGGAGTCCTCTCCTGATCCCGAGTCCATCATGCAGGGGAGTCCTCTCCTGATCCCGAGTCCATCATGCAGGGGAGTCCTCTCCTGATCCCGAGTCCATCATGCAGGGGAGTCCTCTCCTGATCCCGAGGTCCATCATGCAGGGGAGTCCTCTCCTGATCCCGAGTCCATCATGCAGGGGAGTCCTCTCCTGATCCCGAGTCCATCATGCAGGGGAGTCCTCTCCTGATCCCGAGTCCATCATGCAGGGGAGTCCTCTCCTGATCCCGAGTCCATCATGCAGGGGAGTCCTCTCCGGATCCCGAGTCCATCATGCAGGGGAGTCCTCTCCGGATCCCGAGTCCATCATGCAGGGGAGTCCTCTCCGGATCCCGAGTCCATCATGCAGGGGAGTCCTCTCCGGATCCCGAGTCCATCATGCAGGGGAGTCCTCTCCTGATCCCGAGTCCATCATGCAGGGGAGTCCTCTCCTGATCCCGAGTCCATCATGCAGGGGAGTCCTCTCCTGATCCCGAGGTCCATCATGCAGGGGAGTCCTCTCCTGATCCCGAGTCCATCATGCAGGGGGAGTCCTCTCCTGATCCCGAGTCCATCATGCAGGGGAGTCCTCTCCTGATTCCCGAGTCCATCATGCAGGGGAGTCCTCTCCTGATCCCGAGTCCATCATGCAGGGGAGTCCTCTCCTGATCCCGAGTCCATCATGCAGGGGAGTCCTCTCCTGATCCCGAGTCCATCATGCAGGGGAGTCCTCTCCTGATCCCGAGTCCATCATGCAGGGGAGTCCTCTCCTGATCCCGAGTCCATCATGCAGGGGAGTCCTCTCCTGATCCCGAGTCCATCATGCAGGGGAGTCCTCTCCTGATCCCGAGTCCATCATGCAGGGGAGTCCTCTCCTGATCCCGAGTCCATCATGCAGGGGAGTCCTCTCCTGATCCCGAGTCCATCATGCAGGGGAGTCCTCTCCTGATCCCGAGTCCATCATGCAGGGGAGTCCTCTCCTGATCCCGAGTCCATCATGCAGGGGAGTCCTCTCCTGATCCCGAGTCCATCATGCAGGGGAGTCCTCTCCTGATCCCGAGTCCATCATGCAGGGGAGTCCTCTCCTGATCCCGAGTCCATCATGCAGGGGAGTCCTCTCCTGATCCCGAGTCCATCATGCAGGGGAGTCCTCTCCTGATCCCGAGTCCATCATGCAGGGGAGTCCTCTCCTGATCCCGAGTCCATCATGCAGGGGAGTCCTCTCCTGATCCCGAGTCCATCATGCAGGGGAGTCCTCTCCTGATCCCGAGTCCATCATGCAGGGGAGTCCTCTCCGATCCCGAGTCCATCATGCAGGGGAGTCCTCTCCGGATCCCGAGTCCATCATGCAGGGGAGTCCTCTCCGGATCCCGAGTCCATCATGCAGGGGAGTCCTCTCCGGATCCCGAGTCCATCATGCAGGGGAGTCCTCTCCGGATCCCGAGTCCATCATGCAGGGGAGTCCTCTCCGGATCCCGAGTCCATCATGCAGGGGAGTCCTCTCCGGATCCCGAGTCCATCATGCAGGGGAGTCCTCTCCGGATCCCGAGTCCATCATGCAGGGGAGTCCTCTCCTGATCCCGAGTCCATCATGCAGGGGAGTCCTCTCCTGATCCCGAGTCCATCATGCAGGGGAGTCCTCTCCTGATCCCGAGTCCATCATGCAGGGGAGTCCTCTCCTGATCCCGAGTCCATCATGCAGGGGAGTCCTCTCCTGATCCCGAGTCCATCATGCAGGGGAGTCCTCTCCTGATCCCGAGTCCATCATGCAGGGGAGTCCTCTCCTGATCCCGAGTCCATCATGCAGGGGAGTCCTCTCCTGATCCCGAGTCCATCATGCAGGGGAGTCCTCTCCTGATCCCGAGTCCATCATGCAGGGGAGTCCTCTCCGGATCCCGAGTCCATCATGCAGGGGAGTCCTCTCCGGATCCCGAGTCCATCATGCAGGGGAGTCCTCTCCGGATCCCGAGTCCATCATGCAGGGGAGTCCTCTCCTGATCCCGAGTCCATCATGCAGGGGAGTCCTCTCCTGATCCCGAGTCCATCATGCAGGGGAGTCCTCTCCTGATCCCGAGTCCATCATGCAGGGGAGTCCTCTCCTGATCCCGAGTCCATCATGCAGGGGAGTCCTCTCCTGATCCCGAGTCCATCATGCAGGGGAGTCCTCTCCGGGGTCAGATGTTCTGGGAGGAAGATCAGAGAGCTGAAATCTGAAGGACAGAGGCTTAGAGCAGAGTCCATGGGGAGATTCATTAAAACTAATGAAAAGGAAAACTGGCTTAGTTACCCATGGCAACCAACCAGATTCCACCCGCAAGGCCTTGTGCACGGGGGAGATGATATCCACTCAGAAGTGCAGCCCCCCCCCCCCATCCCCATGGATCCTTAACTCCTTACACAGCAACCTTCTCCTGGGGCAAGTCTTCCACTTCCTTTAGTTCTGCGTGTACCCGCAGCGTGGTGTGTCCTTTCTACTTACACCAACATAGTGCTCCCGGCTGGAGCCAACACCGCCGCCATATGACGGAGTTTTCGGGGGGATGGGAGCACCAGCAAGCAAGCACAGCAGAACAGGTCCACAGCCCTGGTGCACCCACCCACCGTGGTCTGTTTTGCACGGTGACACTGCGACTGCTGGAGGCGATTGTTCCTCACAGTCCCAGAATTTCACAGCCCTTCATGTGACTGCAGCAGCGCGGCCGCCTCGGCAGGGGAATCTCATTAGGATTCTTTTAGGACAGACTCTTCCATTAGTCGGGACTTTTAGCAATTAACAGCTTCATTTTGCAGCCAGCAGCCGCCGCTCGGCTAATAACACCTTTGGCCCCAATAATTTCACTTTAATGAGGGAAATTTCCCAGCGTTCTGCGGTGCAGCATCCCGCCAGGCCATTCATCTTCACACGATCCATCGCTCTATCAGTACGCGCCAAGTAATCACTGAGGCGGCTTGTGCTGCACGGGTTTATACGCCGGCCTGAGCCGATTACTCGATTGAACTGAGTAGTTTGACACAAAAAGATCCTCGATACAAAAATGTTTGTGTCATGTGACCACGGAGCTTCAGTGAAGCCCTTGCTCTTACCGCCCCGTGGTCGCCCGCCCGCACTTTCCTCCTGACATAGTGCACCATGACCTGACGCGGTGTGACGTCAGTGCAGACAAGGCAAGTATTTTATTTCGCTGGGGACAGGGCCACGAGGGACTGATGAGTTTTTATAAAGTAAAAAGTTCTTTTAATTAGCTTTTGTTATTAGAGTACTCGATAAAACATCAGAACACCCGGCAAAGAGCAGGTCTGAATTATAAAAGAGTCCTAATATTTTGGCACTTGCTGGTACTACAGAGTCCAGGACAGCCGCAGAAGATATCGCTGAAGCTGCAAAACTGGAGGAAACAAACGACAGAAGCCGAGCAGTGGATTCATGACTATTTAATACAGAATAGAAATACAAGAGAAAATCCACAGACAAGTGTGACAGGCGGCCGTGTACCAGATAGGGGTCCGGGGGGGGTGCACATCCGTAACACCTGACCACCTATGAAGATGGCCGACGTCCAGAGACAGATCCTGCATCTCACAATGAAGTCATACATATCAAAGTGTAATTACACCACAAGGAACCTCAGTTATTACAGCCGAATAAAAGAGAATCACAGGAGTCATCTGAACTACTGAACCACAATGTCCTCTATATGGTTAGGAGGGGCCAAAGCTCTAGTTTGCTTCTTCTACCCCTAACCCAAATCCTATACTTTACACAGCCATAGAGTTGCATTATATTCTAGATGCCCACAGTCACCACTAGAGGGAGCTCACTACATACAGATTATACAGCCACCACTAGAGGGAGCTCACTACATACAGATTATACAGCCACCACTAGAGGGAGCTCACTACATACAGATTATACAGCCACCACTAGAGGGAGCTCACTACATACAGATTATACAGCCACCACTAGGGGGAGCTCACTACATACAGATTATACAGTCACCACTAGAGGGAGCTCACTACATGCAGATTATACAGTCACCACTAGAGGGAGCTCACTACATAGATTATACAGCCACCACTAGAGGGAGCTCACTACATACAGATTATACAGCCACCACTAGAGGGAGCTCACTACATACAGATTATACAGTCACCACTAGAGGGAGCCAACTATATACAGATTATACAGTCACCACTAGAGGGAGCTCACTACATACAGATTATATACAGCCACCACTAGGGGGAGCTCACTACATACAGATTATACAGCCACAAATAGAGGGAGCTCACTGCATACAGATTATACAGTCACCATTAGGGGGAGCTCACTACATACAGGTTATACAGCCACCACTAGGGGGAGCTCACTACATACAGATTATACAGTCACCACTAGAGGGAGCTCACTACATACAGATTATACAGCCACCACTAGAGGGAGCTCACTACATACAGATTATACAGCCACCACTAGAGGGAGCTCACTACATACAGATCATACAGCCACCACTAGAGGGAGCTCACTGCATACAGATTATACAGCCACCACTAGAGGGAGCTCACTACATACAGATTATACAGTCACCACTAGAGGGAGCTCCCTTCATACAGATTATACAGCCACCACTAGAGGGAGCTCACTACATACAGATTATACAGCCACCACTAGAGGGAGCTCACTACATACAGATCATACAGCCACCACTAGAGGGAGCTCACTACATACACATTATACAGCCTCCACTAGAGGGAGCTCACTATATACAGCTCCTAAGGCAGCTGGAAGCAGAGGTTCATCATTTAAATGGATTTTCTGAGATTTTGATATTGAGGACCTCTCCACAGGACAAGTCATCAATATTAGATCAGTGGGTGTCCAACACCCGGGATCCCTGCCAATCATCTGTTTGATAAGGGGTGCCATGGCGACCTTACAGCACAACCCCTTGTATGGTACCTGTGCTTGGTATTGCGGCGCAGCCCCATTCACTTGGCCATGAGCCATATGACTGATGAACGTGATGTCACATGGCCTAGGAAGGGGCCCTGGTCTTTTCAAACACTTGTTTGGCAAGGGTGCTGGGTGCAGACCCCCACCTGTCACATACTGATGACCTATCCTGAGGATAGATCATCAATAAGATCTCAGACAATCCCTTTAACTATATAGGTGTTAATGGAGGGATTTCTAGACGTACCCCTCCACCCTGTGAATATTAGACATACAATGTACACCACAAGGGGGCGCATCTGCTCCATGAGTTCCAGGGAAAAGCCCACCCAGAGCGGAGGACTAAACTCACGTCCAATACCCGACACCTCCTGGTCCAATGCCCGACATCCTGGAGAGAAAAATATAAAAATCATGAGTTTCCTAAATTTATAAGGGGTTTCAGTACTTAACCCTTCTGCAACTCCCATTAACCCACATACTACTCTGCCATGTCCAACTGGAGCAGTAACGCCCTCTAGTGGGCATCCAAATATCCGGCTGGAAATCATTCTTAGTACCCACACAGCGGGCACCGAGCGTAGACGCAGCCGCCTTAATCTATGCCGCCTAATGACACAGACATGAAACCAAGGTCATGTCTGCAACGCCTCTAGGGGCAAAGGGACCGAGAAGACAGGAAGCTGGTCGACATACCTGACAAGCAGAGGCTCCAGGGACGCTGCACTCATCCTAGAGGAGACAAAAAGCAGGGGCACCATGAGCAAACCGCTACACCCAACACTTCAAGGGGCTGTCCACATTCAGGGGCCTTTCAGCCTGCCCCCTCCACGTCGCTGGACCTGTGGACCGAAGCATAACCTACCTGCTCCCTACCAGGTTCCCGACTCCTTCGGTCCCCCGCTGCTGTGCACTGGTTCCACTAAGCGATCATTGTGGAGCCGGTGACCTGCCCCAGGGCATGACAGCAAGGGGTCCATAGGAGCCGGAACCTGGCAACGAGGGCCCGGCGTGCTTCCCTCCGCAGGTCCAGCAAAGGGAGGCCTGGCTGAAGGGCCCCAAATGTGGATGAACTTTCTTATATTCCTTATGGGCGCACTGGACTAACGTGGCTGAAGGTTGGACTCTCCAGTGAGCACCCATGAATCTGGACGTCCACGACTTATGGGTACAGACAAGTACAAGGCGTTAACACCTGAGCTGCTGCCCCCTTCAGATCACTGCACCCATGTGCACGCAAGGGGCTTATTCACACAGTGCGGTCGTATTGGGTAAAATCCCAGATAATTGTGACCTGACCGAACAGCGTGAAAGAGTTAGTTGTCAGCAAGTAACCACAAGGCCAGTAAGCAGCTGACAAATCTATATAATTAACGCCCACGGCGGGCAGCCCCTCGTTACACAGGGCACCACGGGCTCCCCTTGTACAGCAGTCGGGCTATACGTCTCTGCGCCCCTCTAGGGGGTCAAAGCCAAAAGGATCCCTTCACAGATCACAATGTAAAAATTCTGCAATGTCCGGCTGGAAATCATTCCTAGCGCCCACACAGCGAGCGCCGAGCGTAGACGCAGCCGGATTAATCTATGCCGCCTAATGACACAGACGTGAGACCGAGGTCACGCCTGCAACGCCTCTAGGGGCAAGGAGAACCCTGAGGAACAGAAAGGTAAGAGTCGTACCTGCCCGGCCGAGGCTCCAGAGACTTGTATCCAACCTGCAAGACTGGAGGAGGGGAAAAATCATGTTAGTGCCACCGACAACTACTACCCCCATCATTCTAACATAGTATACACTACCCAACAAAAATGCTATGGAGAATACAAGTCACCAGATACAGGAGAATGGTTGGCGCCATTCATGTCCGGCTGGAAATCATTCCTAGCGCCCACACAGCGGGCGCCGAGCGTAGACGCAGCCGGATTAATCTATGCCGCCTAATGACACAGACGTGAGACCGAGGTCACGCCTGCAACGCCTCTAGGGGCAACCACAACCCCCCCAAAAAGTGCTAACTCACACAGGATCCCAGAAAGTTCCAATCCCTAAGGAACGGACTACAACCTCCAGGATGCTGAGACTTATACCTCTAGGCAGTGACTAACCACACACACCCGGAGCAATAACTCAGTCACAGACCCCTCTAAGCCGTAAGACCTCAGAGACCAGATACTCACGGGTCTGGGGCCACGTGTCCGCTCCGGGGCCACAGCCGACCTCCCTGCCGCGCAGTCAGCAGAGAAAGAGAACACACGAGCGAGCACAAGGCTTTAAGTAGCCGTCTACGGGACGTCAGCGGGGTCAAAAGGGAAAAGCGCGAGTCCGCCGCTAGATGGCAGCAGAGTTCTCACTTCAGTCTAGTATAAGGAGCGTCAGACTGGTCGAGGCTGTGATAATACAAGCGGCCACTAGATGGCGCCACCATGTAATAACGTGAGAGCAGCTGCATCACTAGTGCTATTATAGTGTTATAATGTCTTCTGGGCTCAGAGTATATTGATCCAGGGGATTTTATTCGGAAAAATAATTAGTATCAATATAAATCTACTATGAAGAGTCCAATGATCGTAACTGTACAGTGATAACTACAGACATAATAACCCCTAAAAGCTGCTGCAGCGAAAAATAACGACCGACACCTCAATGTTGTTTTAGAGATAGATTCTGGGGTGACAGATCCGGTGGGGATATTGGTGCACGGCTGGAATGATGCAGAATTATGGGAACCCCCCCCCCCTGCAAAAACAGAGACCCGGGACCCCCAGGAAGCCGAGATCCGGAGGTTCATGTTTTTCACTGCACCCCAAGTACAAACTCTTCTCACACAGAGTTAAAGGGGTATTCCGGCTGCAATAGTTATCTTCTATCCATAGAATAGGGGATAACTATTAGAGCGGTGGGGGTCCTACTGCTGGGATCCCCACAAATCAAGAGAACGGGTACCCCATATGTCTCGGCGCCCCCTGACATGTATACAGCAGGTCAGACATTCATCTCTATGGGAGACAGCAGAGAGCAGCGCTCCATTATTCCCATAGAGTAACTGGAGGAGGTTGGCAGGTGGCAGGGGTGGTGTAGAAGACGGTGGGGGTGACACCAGGGGCAGGGGTGGTGTAGAAGACGGTGGGGGCGACACCAGGGGCAGGGGTGGTGTAGAAGACGGTGGGGGCGACACCAGGGGCAGGGGTGGTGTAGAAGACGGTGGGGGCGACACCAGGGGCAGGGGTGGTGTAGAAGACGGTGGGGGCGACACCAGGGGCGGTGTAGAAGACGGTGAGGGTGACACCAGGGGCAGTGTAGAAGACGGTGAGGGTGATACCAGGGGGCAGGGTTGGTGTAGAAGACGGTGGGGGTGACACCAGGGGCAGTGTAGAAGACGGTGGGGCGACACCAGGGGCAGGGGTGGTGTAGAAGATGGTGGGGGCGATACCAGGGGTGGTGTAGACGACGGTGGGGGTGACACCAGGGGCAGTGTAGAAGACGGTGAGGGTGACACCAGGGGCAGGGGTGGTGTAGAAGACGGTGGGGGCGATACCAGGGGTGGTGTAGACGACGGTGGGGTCGACACCAGGGGCAGTGTAGAAGACGGTGAGGGTGACACCAGGGGCGGTGTAGAAGACGGTGAGGGTGATACCAGGGGCAGGGGCATTGTAGAAGACGGTGGGGGCGACACCAGGGGCAGGGGTGGTGTAGAAGACGGTGGGGGCGACACCAGGGGCGGTGTAGAAGACGGTGGGGGTGATACCAGGGGCAGGGGTGGTGTAGAAGACGGTGAGGGTGACACCAGGGGCAGGGGTGGTGTAGAAGACGGTGGGGGTGACACCAGGGGCAGTGTAGAAGACGGTGGGGGTGACACCAGGGGCAGGGTAGAAGACGGTGGGGGCGACACCAGGGGCAGGGGTGGTGTAGAAGACGGTGGGGCCGATACCAGGGGCAGGGGTGGTGTAGAAGACGGTGGGGGTGACACCAGGGGCAGTGTAGAAGACGGTGAGGGTGACACCAGGGGCAGGGGTGGTGTAGAAGACAGTGAGGGTGACACCAGGGGCAGGGGTGGTGTAGAAGACGGTGGGGGCGATACCAGGGGTGGTGTAGAAGACGGTGGGGGCGACACCAGGGGCAGTGGTGGTGTAGAAGACAGTGGGGGCGATACCAGGGGTGGTGTAGAAGACGGTGGGGGCGACACCAGGGGCAGAGGTGGTGTAGAAGACAGTGGGGGCGACACCAGGGGCAGGGGTGGTGTAGAAGACAGTGGGGGCGATACCAGGGGTGGTGTAGAAGATGGTGGGGGTGACACCAGGGGCAGGGGTGGTGTAGAAGACGGTGAGGGTGACACCAGGGGCAGGGGTGGTGTAGAAGACGGTGGGGGCGATACCAGGGGTGGTGTAGAAGACGGTGGGGGCGACACCAGGGGCAGGGGCAGTGTAGAAGACGGTGAGGGTGACACCAGGGGCAGGGGTGGTGTAGAAGACGGTGGGGGCGATACCAGGGGTGGTGTAGAAGACGGTGGGGGCGACACCAGGGGCAGGGGTGGTGTAGAAGACAGTGGGGGCGACACCAGGGGCAGGGGTGGTGTAGAAGACAGTGGGGGGCGACACCAGGGGCAGGGGTGGCGTAGAAGACGGTGGGGCCGATACCAGGGGTGGTGTAGAAGACGGTGGGGGCGCCACCAGGGGCAGGGGTGGTGTAGAAGACGGTGGGGGTGATACCAGGGGCAGGGGTGGTGTAGAAGACGGTGGGGGTGACACCAGGGGCAGGGTAGAAGACGGTGGGGGTGACACCAGGGGCAGTGTAGAAGACGGTGGGGGTGACACCAGGGGCAGTGTAGAAGACGATGAGGGTGACACCAGGGGCAGGGGTGGCGTAGAAGACGGTGGGGGCGACACCAGGGGCAGGGGTGGTGTAGAAGACGGTGAGGGTGACACCAGGGGCAGGGGTGGCGTAGAAGACGGTGGGGGCGACACCAGGGGCAGTGTAGAAGACGGTGAGGGTGACACCAGGGGCAGTGGTGGTGTAGAAGACGGTGGGGGTGACACCAGGGGCAGTGTAGAAGACGATGAGGGTGACACCAGGGGCAGTGTAGAAGACGATGAGGGTGACACCAGGGGCAGGGGTGGTGTAGAAGACGGTGGGGGCGACACCAGGGGCAGTGTAGAAGACGGTGAGGGTGACACCAGGGGCAGGGTAGAAGACGGTGGGGGTGACACCAGGGGCAGTGTAGAAGACGGTGGGGGTGACACCAGGGGCAGTGTAGAAGACGATGAGGGTGACACCAGGGGCAGGGGTGGCGTAGAAGACAGTGGGGGCGACACCAGGGGCAGGGGTGGTGTAGAAGACGGTGAGGGTGACACCAGGGGCAGGGGTGGCGTAGAAGACGGTGGGGGCGACACCAGGGGCAGGGGTGGTGTAGAAGACGGTGAGGGTGACACCAGGGGCAGTGGTGGTGTAGAAGACGGTGGGGGTGACACCAGGGGCAGTGTAGAAGACGGTGGGGGTGACACCAGGGGCAGGAGTGGTGTAGAAGACGGTGGGGGGTGACACCAGGGGCAGGGGTGGTGTAGAAGACGGTGGGGGTGACACCAGGGGCAGTGTAGAAGACGGTGGGGGTGACACCAGGGGCAGGGGTGGTGTAGAAGACGGTGGGGGGTGACACCAGGGGTGGTGTAGAAGACGGTGGGGGTGACACCAGGGGCAGGGGTGGTGTAGAAGACGGTGGGGGTGACACCAGGGGCGGTGTAGAAGACGGTGGGGGTGACACCAGGGGCAGGGGTGGTGTAGAAGACGGTGGGGGTGACACCAGGGGTGGTGTAGAAGACGGTGGGGGTGACACCAGGGGCAGGAGTGGTGTAGAAGACGGTGGGGGTGGACACCAGGGGCAGGGGTGGTGTAGAAGACGGTGGGGGTGACACCAGGGGCAGGGTGGTGTAGAAGACGGTGGGGGTGACACCAGGGGCAGGAGTGGTGTAGAAGACGGTGGGGGTGACACCAGGGGTGGTGTAGAAGACGGTGGGGGCAACACCAGGGGCAGGGGTGGTGTAGAAGACGGTGGGGGCGACACCAGGGGCAGGGTAGAAGACGGTGGGGGCGACACCAGGGGCAGGCTTGGCATTTCTGGGGCCCCAATCAGGACAGCCAGGAATCGCCATCCCAGCAGCGGTTCCCTCTGTACACAAGTCTCTTTGAACCCCAAGGCCCCTTTCACACGGGTGAGATTTCTGCGCAGATGCGATGCGTGAGTTGAACGCATTGCACCCGCACTGAATCCCGACCCATTCATTTCTATGGGGCTGTGCACATGAGCAGTGATTTTCACGCATCACTTATGCGTTGTGTGACAATCGCAGCATGCTCTATATTGTGCGTTTTTCACGTAACGCAGGCCCCATAGAAATGAATGGGGTTGCGTGAAAATCGCAAGCATCCGCACGGTTGCTACGAGACGATCGGGATGGAGACCCGATCATTATTATTTTCCCCTATAACATGGTTATAAGGGAAAATAATAGCATTCTGACTACAGAATGCATAGTACAATAGCGCTGAAGGGGTTAATTTTTTTTGTAACTCACCTTAGTCCACTTGATTGCGCAGCCGGCTTCTCTTCTGTCTTGATCTTAGCTGTGTGCAGTAACAGGACCTGTGGTGACGTCACATGATCTTTTACCATGGTGATGGACCATGTGATGACCGGAGTGACGTCACCACAGGTCCTGTTCCTGCACACAGCTAAGATGAAGACAGAAGGAGATGCCGGCTGCGCGAGCAAGTGGACTAAGGGGAGTTAAATAATTTTTTATTTAAACGTACAGGAGGCACTTCGTATACGCTTTCATCTAAACGTACAGGCCCACTCACCACATCAAGGTGACCCCTTTCGTGTGGGTCCCTACTCTACATGGAAAGGTGAGTTTTTCTGACCTGTTCACATGGTGGCTGCTGTGCCTGTGGGCTGATGGGGCCCAGTGCCAGGGTGGCTAAGCCTGACCGCAGGCGAGTTGTTGGTCTTGCCGCCTACAGATTCTGTGTTGGATCAACAGCGGTCACCATGTGGTGCAGCGCCAAAGTAGTGATCCACTGGAAAGAGGCCACGTGACGTGGTGAGCGGGTCTATGCATTCAGATCACACGTACACACAGTGCCTGCCCCCTAATAACCAGATACCGTTCCCCATTACAGCGGTGCAGAGACAGGATAGCAAACTTTATTCATAATGCACAATCTACACGGAGGGACATCCGCAGGGCGCGCGGCGCGTTACGAGCCCTCCATCTTATTTCTCAGTCCGTACAGAATCTCCATCTGCTTCCTCTTGGCTTTGGCTCGGGTGACGGCCATTCTGAAGAGCTGGCAGTAGAGTTCCATGGCGGAGGGGCTGTCGTCATTTCCGGGGATGGGGTAGCTGATCAGACTGGGGTTGCAGTTGGTGTCCACTATCCCCACTGTCGGGACGTTCATTTTGGCTGCATCCCGGATGGCGACGTGCTGCTCAAACACGGTATTGAGAGTCCCCAGGAAGACGATGAGATCCGGGAGGCGGACGCCCTGGCCATATTGGATGCTGGCGTTGGTGAGCAGGCCGCCCCTCCAGAACCGCGTGTGGGCGTACTCCCCGCACTCCTGCGCCAAAGTCTCCACCCTGTGACCAAACTGACGATTGCGGCAAATGAACAGGATGATTCCGTTGCGGTACGCGACGTGGGCGGCGAAGTTCAGCGCCAACTGCAGGTGCTCCAGCGTCTGATTCAGATCGATGATGTCTTGATCCAACCGGCAGCCGAAGATGTACGGCTCCATCAGCCTGCGGGAAACAGCGGCAATAATGAGAAACAGTCGGCAACAACCTTGCTTGGTGTCAATGAATGGAAACGCTACGTTCAGCCGACACGGGTGCAGCAGGACTCGGATCAGCGCAGCGTCCGCTCATCGCGCACTTCCCCGCTCACAGGTTCTCATTTACACTACGGTCTCCGGACAAAGTGCAGGAATAAAAACCATTGACGTTCAAGGTTCTGAGCGGTACTGCAGCTTAGCCCAACTTCAAAGCGCCTGAGCTGCAGTACCAGACAAAACCTGCGGACACGCGTGGCGCTGGTTCTAGAATACAGCCGCCATGTCGTTAATCATGGCGGACGGGGGACGCACCTGTGGCGACATCCTTTCTTGTGTCCCAGGTGAACGCGGGCGTCAAACAGCGTCCGTATAGAGAGCAATTCCTTCACGTTAAAGAAGTCCGGATGCTTCAGGGGCTCGGAGATCAGCCAGTCGGTGAAATCTAGGAGATAGAAGGGTTAACGCTGGGTCCTTCGGATAACTTCGTGCGTTAATACGGGGTTTCCGGTCACTGACCCGTCACGTTGGTCTCGGCTGCAGCGGACGAGGCGCTTCCAAAAGACCTGCTGCCCGGAACGAAGGACGACAGGAGCCGCGGTGACGCTGCTGCGGGCAGGACGAGGCCGCCAAGGCCCGGGATCACTGAAATACAGGGGTTCACTGTGTAATGAGGGGGACACAAGGGGTTAGAGGGGAATCGGGTACCAATACCCAGGGGGGGCCAGAAACCTGCCCGCCGACGCCCAGTATATGACAATATTTAGGGCTATAACGTCTCATTGATGTGTCACCGCCGGGACTGGGGGTCCGTCACACAGCGGAAACACCGCACGTCATCTGCAGGACCCTCAGACTTCTGCCAGAGATCATATGGGGGCATAACTGCTGTGTGTGTGGGGTAACGGCTGTGTGTGTGTGGGGGGGGGGTAACGGCTGTGTGTGGGGGGGGGGGGGGTACGGCTGTGTGTGGGGGGGGGGGGGTAACGGCTGTGTGTGTGGGGGGGGGGGGGTAACGGCTGTGTGTGTGTGGTTGGGGGGGGGGGTAACGGCTGTGTGTGTGGGGGGGGGGGGGGGGGGGGGGTAACGGCTGTGTGTGTGTGTGTGGGGGGGCGGCTGTGTGTGGGGGGGGGTAACGGCTGTGTGTGTGGGGGGGGGGGGGGTAACGGCTGTGTGTGTGGGGGGGGGTAACGGCTGTGGTTGTGGGGGGGGGGTAACGGCTGTGTGTGTGTGGGGGGGGGTAACGGCTGTGTGTGGGGGGGGGGGGGGGGGTAACGGCTGTGTGTGTGGGGGGGGGGTAACGGCTGTGTGTGTGGGGGGGGGGGGGGTAACGGCTGTGTGTGTGGGGGGGGGGGTAACGGCTGTGTGTGTGTGGGGGGGGGGTAACGGCTGTGTGTGTGGGGGGGAGGGTAACGGCTGTGTGTGGGGGGGGGGGGGGTAACGGCTGTGTGTGTGTGGGGGGGGGGGTGGTAACGGCTGTGTGTGGGGGGGGGTAACGGCTGTGTGTGTTGGGGGGGGTAACGGCTGTGTGTGTGGGGGGGAGGGTAACGGCTGTGTGTGTGTGGGGGGGTAACGGCTGTGTGTGGGGGGGGGGGGGGTAACGGCTGTGTGTGGGGGGGGGGGTAACGGCTGTGTGTGGGGGGGGGGGGTAACGGCTGTGTGTGGGGGGGGGGGTAACGGCTGTGTGTGTGGGGGGGGTAATGGCTGTGTGTGGGGGGGGGGTAACGGCTGTGTGTGGGGGGGGGGGGTAATGG
This sequence comes from Bufo gargarizans, assembly GCF_014858855.1. Lineage (NCBI taxonomy): Eukaryota > Metazoa > Chordata > Amphibia > Anura > Bufonidae > Bufo > Bufo gargarizans. Next base: position 196,508,192 of record NC_058088.1, read on the forward strand.
CTGTGTGTGGGGGGGGTAATGGCTGTGTGTGTGTGGGGGGGGTAATGGCTGTGTGTGGGGGGGGGGGGTAATGGCTGTGTGTGGGGGGGGGGTAATGGCTGTGTGTGTGGGGGGGGGTAATGGCTGTGTGTGTGGGGGGGGGGTAATGGCTGTGTGTGGGGGGGGGGTAACGGCTGTGTGTGTGGGGGGGGTGGGTAACGGCTGTGTATGGGGGGGAACGGCTGTGTGTGGGGGGGGGGGGGGGGAACGGCTGTGGGGGGGGAAAACTGCTGTGGGGGGGGCTCTAAGACTTATGTCATATACTTATTTTTACGGCGGTGACTGGAGATCGGCGGTGCCAGGTCCAGGCCGCCGCTTCTCCTGTGTAACAATAATGTATCCACCACTATTAACCCTCACTCACCCGCCCTGAGGAGCCCGGCCAGTCCCGGGGAAGCCATGCCGTCTGCAGCCGGGAAGGTCACAAGCGGCGGAACTTCCTCTCTCGGCGCCTCCTCTTCCAGAAGTGACGGCGCCGCAGCGACACCTGGTGGAGGAGCCGAGAACTGTCACCTTATGCTGCACATTACTCCACCCATAGCTGTATAAGTAACGGCGCCGCAGCGACACCTGATGGAGGAGCCGAGAACTGTCACCTTGTGCTGCACATTACTCCACCCATAGCTGTGTAAGTGACGCTCCACCTGCCTCTGTATGAGTGACGCTCCACCTGCCTCTGTATGAGTGACGCTCCACCTGCCTCTGTATAAGTGACGCTCCACCTGCCTCTGTATAAGTGACGCTCCACCTGCCTCTGTATGAGTGACGCTCCACCTGCCTCTGTATGAGCGACGCTCCACCTGCCTCTGTATCAGTGACGCTCCACCTGCCTCTGTATGAGTGACGCTCCACCTGCCTCTGTATGAGCGACGCTCCACCCGCCTCTGTATAAGTGACGCTCCACCTGCCTCTGTATGAGCGACGCTCCACCCGCCTCTGTATAAGTGACGCTCCACCTGCCTCTGTATGAGTGACGCTCCACCTGCCTCTGTATAAGTGACGCTCCACCTGCCTCTGTATAAGTGACGCTCCACCTGCCTCTGTATGAGTGACGCTCCACCTGCCTCTGTATGAGCGACGCTCCACCTGCCTCTGTATCAGTGACGCTCCACCTGCCTCTGTATGAGTGACGCTCCACCTGCCTCTGTATGAGCGACGCTCCACCCGCCTCTGTATAAGTGACGCTCCACCTGCCTCTGTATGAGCGACGCTCCACCCGCCTCTGTATGAGTGACGCTCCACCTGCCTCTGTATGAGTGACGCTCCACCTGCCTCTGTATAAGTGACGCTCCACCTGCCTCTGTATAAGTGACGCTCCACCTGCCTCTGTATAAGTGACTCTCCACCTGCCTCTGTATGTGACGCTCCACCTGCCTCTGTATGAGTGACGCTCCACCTGCCTCTGTATAAGTGACGCTCCACCTGCCTCTGTATAAGTGACGCTCCACCTGCCTCTGTATGAGTGACGCTCCACCTGCCTCTGTATGTGACGCTCCACCTGCCTCTGTATGAGTGACGCTCCACCCGCCTCTGTATGAGCGACGCTCCACCTGCCTCTGTATAAGTGACGCTCCACCTGCCTCTGTATGAGTGACGCTCCACCCGCCTCTGTATGAGCGACGCTCCACCCGCCTCTGTATAAGTGACGCTCCACCTGCCTCTGTATAAGTGACGCTCCACCTGCCTCTGTATGAGTGACGCTCCACCTGCCTCTGTATAAGTGACGCTCCACCTGCCTCTGTATGAGTGACGCTCCACCCATAGCTGTATAAGTGACGCTCCACCTGCCTCTGTGTAAGTGACGCTCCACCCGCCTCTGTATGAGCGACGCTCCACCCGCCTCTGTATGAGCGACGCTCCACCTGCCTCTGTATGAGTGACGCTCCACCTGCCTCTGTATGAGTGACGCTCCACCTGCCTCTGTATGAGTGACGCTCCACCTGCCTCTGTATGTGACGCTCCACCTGCCTCTGTATGAGCGACGCTCCACCTGCCTCTGTATGAGTGACGCTCCACCTGCCTCTGTATGAGCGACGCTCCACCCGCCTCTGTATGAGCGACGCTCCACCTGCCTCTGTATGAGTGACGCTCCACCCGCCTCTGTATGAGTGACGCTCCACCTGCCTCTGTATGAGTGACGCTCCACCTGCCTCTGTATCAGTGACGCTCCACCTGCCTCTGTATGAGTGACGCTCCACCTGCCTCTGTATAAGTGACGCTCCACCTGCCTCTGTATGAGCGACGCTCCACCTGCCTCTGTATGAGTGACGCTCCACCTGCCTCTGTATGAGTGACGCTCCACCTGCCTCTGTATGAGTGACGCTCCACCTGCCTCTGTATGAGTGACGCTCCACCTGCCTCTGTATGAGCGACTCTCCACCTGCCTCTGTATGAGCGACGCTCCACCTGCCTCTGTATGAGTGACGCTCCACCTGCCTCTGTATAAGTGACGCTCCACCTGCCACTGTATGAGTGACGCTCCACCTGCCTCTGTATGAGTGACGCTCCACCCGCCTCTGTATGAGCGACGCTCCACCTGCCTCTGTATAAGTGACGCTCCACCCGCCTCTGTATGAGCGACGCTCCACCCGCCTCTGTATGAGCGACGCTCCACCTGCCACCATGTGACACTCTATTTTCTCCATCCTTGGTATTTCGTTCGGACTATAACCCCCATGTGAAGTGAATGGCGGCCATTGGTCACCCAGCTTTCCTAGAAGCAGAGACGATGCTCCGCCTGCCCTTATGTTTAGGATAGACACAGTATATGGGGAGGTTTACCGTCCCGCACTGCGGTTTTCCTGACCACTTCTGCCGGGAATTCGCTCCCTGTAAGGGTTTCGCTCACACGCGCCGGTAGAAGACGCAATGAATCCCTCCGCCAGATCTGATAGAACCAGGGAAGATCCAGCCCCACGATGGGTCACTGGATTCCCATGGATCTGTCCAGGGAGGGACCGCCCCCGGGATCCGCCTGGTACACACTGACCACGCCTCCCATTGTATTGCTGATACTTTGTTTCCCTCTGGTGGTTTCCTAGCAACAGTCTCCAGGAAGCTTGTGATCCCGGGCAGCCTCCACCAGAGGACACAATGTCTGACGCTGCAGAACCCCAGGAGCTGACAACCCCCAAAACCAGCGACTACTACCGGGTGCAGCCCGACCTACCTGCCAGGTTCAATCAGCCGGAGACGTGGAGGGCAGGATACAGGTAGACACTCACCTCCTCAGATTCACACATGGCGGCTTCATGCTCCATACATCTGGGCGGGGGAGGGGGGCACATATATGGGACAGCCGCATAAATCCGCAGCGTGTCTGCCCCATGTGTACATAGAAGTCTCATTAGCCGGTACTCACCCTGCTTAGTTGTATCTTCCACTGGGAAAGCTGGGTGACAAGCAATATGGCTGCCGGGGTTCCTGACACCTCTGTGCTGCGCTCTAGGAAAGGTGGCGGCCATGTTGATTATAACCCAGCTTTCCCAGAAACAGATATTCCAGCTGCACTGGATTGTGGGAGAACTAGAAGCCCGCGGGGGGCACATACTTATGTACAATGCACGCTCTCCACAGACATCCCACAATCCTCGGCCCCATTACGGCTTCTTCTTCTTATCATTTTTAGATCAAAACCGGGGAATCCGCTGTACAGAACGACAAACCAGACGTATGGGAGTAAACCGCCGACCGTCCACGAGATGCCGGTGAGAAAGCGCCAGGCGCCGCTGATCCCTCACAGCCCGTGTTATATGGGGGGGCCGAGCCCACAACCACTCTAGTAGAAAGGGGTCTGACGCTGGACACCCCCCGTCCCCCTGTGTAACCGCCATCTGGCCTTACAGATCATATACACACTGACCAGATGGGCCCTAATAGAGACACCATCCCACCTGTAGCTCTCAGGGTATGCTGGGAGTTATAGTTCTGCAACAGTTGTTAATCCACAAGTTGCTCTGTGGTTTTTGGCCCTTTTGTGTACCACCTGTCCGTATGTCCTACCCTCAGCTCTGCTGCACCTGTCCGTATGTCCTACCCTCAGCTCTGCTGCACCAGCCCGTGTGTCCTACCCTCAGCTCTGCTGCACCAGCCTGTGTGTCCTACCCTCAGCTCTGCTGCACCAGCCCGTGTGTCCTACCCTCAGCTCTGCTGCACCTGTCCGTGTGTCCTACCCTCAGCTCTGCTGCACCAGCCCGTGTGTCCTACCCTCAGCTCTGCTGCACCAGCCTGTGTGTCCTACCCTCAGCTCTGCTGCACCAGCCTGTGTGTCCTACCCTCAGCTCTGCTGCACCTGCCCGTGTGTCCTACCCTCAGCTCTGCTGCACCAGCCCGTGTGTCCTACCCTCAGCTCTGCTGCACCTGTCCGTATGTCCTACCCTCAGCTCTGCTGCACCAGCCCGTGTGTCCTACCCTCAGCTCTGCTGCACCAGCCCGTGTGTCCTACCCTCAGCTCTGCTGCACCAGCCTGTGTGTCCTACCCTCAGCTCTGCTGCACCTGCCCATGTGTCCTACCCTCAGCTCTGCTGCACCAGCCCGTGTGTCCTACCCTCAGCTTTGCTGCACCTGCCCATGTGTCCTACCCTCAGCTCTGCTGCACCTGTCCGTATGTCCTACCCTCAGCTCTGCTGCACCATCCCGTGTGTCCTACCCTCAGCTCTGCTGCACCAGCCTGTGTGTCCTACCTTCAGCTCTGCTGCACCTGCCCATGTGTCCTACCCTCAGCTCTGCTGCACCAGCCCGTATGTCCTACCCTCAGCTCTGCTGCACCAGCCCCTGTGTCCTACCGTCAGCTCTGCTGCACCAGCCCGTGTGTCCTACCCTCAGCTCTGCTGCACCAGCCCGTATGTCCTACCCTCAGCTCTGCTGCACCAGCCCGTGTCCTACCGTCAGCTCTGCTGCACCAGCCCGTGTGTCCTACCCTCAGCTCTGCTGCACCTGTCCGTATGTCCTACCCTCAGCTCTGCTGCACCATCCCGTGTGTCCTACCCTCAGCTCTGCTGCACCTGCCATGTGTCCTACCCTCAGCTCTGCTGCACCTGCCCATGTGTCCTACCCTCAGCTCTGCTGCACCTGCCCCTGTGTCCTACCCTCAGCTCTGCTGCACCTGTCCCTGTGTGTCCTACCCTCAGCTCTGCTGCACCAGCCTGTGTGTCCTACCCTCAGCTCTGCTGCACCAGCCCGTGTGTCCTACCCTCAGCTCTGCTGCACCTGTCCCTGTGTGTCCTACCCTCAGCTCTGCTGCACCAGCCTGTGTGTCCTACCCTCAGCTCTGCTGCACCTGCCCATGTGTCCTACTCTCAGCTCTGCTGCACCTGCCCCTGTGTCCTACCCTCAGCTCTGCTGCACCTGTCCCTGTGTCCTACCCTCAGCTCTGCTGCACCAGCCCGTGTGTCCTACCCTCAGCTCTGCTGCACCAGCCCGTGTGTCCTACCCTCAGCTCTGCTGCACCAGCCCGTGTGTCCTACCCTCAGCTCTGCTGCACCAGCCCATGTGTCCTACCCTCAGCTCTGCTGCACCTGCCCCTGTGTCCTACCCTCAGCTCTGCTGCACCTGTCCCTGTGTGTCCTACCCTCAGCTCTGCTGCACCAGCCCGTGTGTCCTACCCTCAGCTCTGCTGCACCAGCCCGTGTGTCCTACCTTCAGCTCTGCTGCACCAGCCCGTGTGTCCTACCCTCAGCTCTGCTGCACCAGCCCTTCTGTGCTACCTTCAGCTCTGCTATATCTGATCCCTATTGATTGATTCCATGTCACTAATGATTATTTCTCTGCTTTCAGACCACATTTAACGGAGTATCAGACAAGTTTTCAGAAGCCGCAACCAAGTGCGGAATGTACCGGAATAATGGACTGAACACGCACGTAGAGAAGAGCTTCGTGTCCGGCCCCGACAACCTCATCACCGCCCACGACCGCCTCAACTTCCACCGGAGCTACAACATGAGGGGCCCGTCCCAGAGCGTGTGATCAGCGGCTACAGGAGCCTGCACCAGTGTAAACTGACAACTGACTGCTCCTAACATCCCTACCCATGCTGGACAACTACTCCTAACATCCCTACCCATGCTGGACAACTACTCCTAACATCCCTACCCATGCTGGAAAACTAGCGAAAAAAGTAGATTGTCCAGCGTCACCTCGCGGTGCGTATTTTATTTGGAAACGCGCTTAAAAACCAAACTACAGGCTCATTTCATCAACATGTTTCGGACCATGAGGAAGGATCTGTAATATACGGTGATGAAATGAGCCTGTTGTTTGGTTTTTAAGCGCGTTTCCAAATAAAATACGCACCGCGAGGTGACGCTGGACAATCTACTTTCTTCGCTATTTCTCAGCCTTGGTTCCGGTTCTGTGTCCGTGCTCCTCGGTGCTGTATGGTGAGGTGAGCTCCAACTTGGTGTTTTTACGTTTATGCTGGACAACTACTCCTAACATCTCTACCCATGCGGGACAACCAGCCCCAGCATCTCCATGTGCATGAGTGTCTGTAAACTACAAACAGAACAAATCTCTGTCCCCAATAAAAAGTAAAACTTCAAAAATGAAAGTGATGCTTTTTTTTAACACTTTTGTGCTGTTGGTTCCCTCGTTCCCTGGGAGATCTGTGATCGGCTGTTATCACTGGGGACTGGAGCGTTACTTACAAGGCACCCAGTAATGTAATCCGTGCAAAGGGGTGTTCATGACTAGGGGGTCCCCTCACACACCATCCTAAATGTTTAAATAGTGTCAGATACAGGGGAGCAGAGGATCGAGGAGAGCAGAGGATCGAGAGGAGCAGAGGATCGAGGAGAGCAGAGGATCGAGAGGAGCAGAGGATCGAGAGGAGCAGAGGATCGAGAGAGCAGAGGATCGAGA